>NC_141535.1:63625882-63778823 GCF_021556685.1 Rattus norvegicus
CAAGTGCACACTGTCTCAGTGCAACAAGCCTTCATCATTTCCCAGTGATCTATGGGTTGGCCATGTGGTTCTTTGGCTGTGTGTGGTGTTGCTCGAAGGAGTTATCGTTCTTTTTTTTTTTTTTTTTTTGGTTCTTTTTTTCGGAGCTGGGGACCGAACCCAGGGCCTTGCGCTTCCTAGGTAAGCGCTCTACCACTGAGCTAAATCCCCAGCCCCAGGAGTTATCGTTCTTGTTGCTGTGACAAAGCACCTGGTAACACCCCTTAAAGAAGAAATGGCTTGTTTTCAGCTCACAGTTTGAGGGTCCAGTTCATCATGGTGGGAAAGCCAGGGTAGTTGCAGCTTGAGGCAGCTGACCACAGTGCATCGTTAGGAAACCGAGAGATGACTGCCCGTTCACTGATTTTTTTTTTTTAAGATTTTTATTTATTATATAGGAGTACACTGTAGCTGTCTTCAGACACACCAGAAGAGGGCATCAGATCCCATTACAGATGGTTGTGAGCCACCGTGTGGTTGCTGGGAATTGAACTCAGGACCTCTGGAAGAGCAGTCAGTGCTCTTAACCACTGAGCCATCTCTCCAGTCCCCGTTCACTTATTTTATCCTTGTTATTTACTCTTGGGCTAGAGCCATCACATCCAAGACAGGGTCCCCCACCTCAGCCAAACCTTTCTTCGAACACCCACATAGGCTCAGCCGGAGGTGTGTTTTCATGGTGACTCTAAACTCAGTCAAGTTGATGATGAAGATGAGCCAACACAGCTGTGCTGTTAGGACAGCTGGGAGGTTCCGATTGGAAGTGGGTGTTGCATGGGCCGTCTTCCTTTCTGTGCGTATCTCTCTGCACTACCACTGAATTCCTCAAGGCCTGGTGGCTGGGTTCCCAGCAGCATTTGGAAGGAAAAGTGCACAGCTGTCAAGCCTTTGCACGTGTCCTGTCTGCTAGAGTCAAAGCAGGAAAAAAACTGGTGGGAGTGCAGGCCTGGGGAGGAGTTTTATTGGGCGCTGACTCACACATTCAATGGGGGCCTAAGGCACATCATTTCCAAGTACGGAGGCATCCTGACATTTGATAAGACAGCAAAAGTAGAAAGGTCTCTTTCAGCTCCTCCTGACACTCTTCCCTTAAGCAAGCCCTTAAAACCCAACTGCCCTTCCCTCCACCATACCGTGTCTCCAGAGGAAAGGAACCAAGGCAGAGATACCAAGAATTTGAACATTCAGGTCTTGCAAACTCAGTCACCTTCAGATGTTACCATAGATCATACCCTATTGTCCTTCAACTCCTTTTCAGCACAAATGTCTTTTTTAAAAAAATGCACGCATTTTCCAGTTTCTTTGGGACTTCGTTTTTGTGGTTGTTGTTGCTACTGTTGTTTTTGTTTTTGAGAAGAGGTTCCTCTGTGTAATAGCCCTGGCTGTCCCCAAACTCTCTTTGTAAACCAGGATGGCCTTGAATGCACAGAGATCTACCTGCCTTTGCCTCCTGTGTGCTGAGATTAAAGCCCCACACCCAGCAGGGGCTTCATTTCTGATGGTCACATAAACTTTGTATTAAGTAGATTTGTTTGTGACTCAGACCATTTTATGTTGCGTTAGCATAAAGATTGGATAGATTACATTGAATAGAAGACTTTTTTTCATGGTATGGGGGTACCTGGTAGTACCATAAGGCATGTACAATGCAGGAGAGAGTAAAGGCACTGAGTTCCCCCTGTCAGCATAAAATCTCCTCCTCAGTAATGACATCACTTAATTATGAGGGCAAAGTCTTCAGGCCTAATCTCCTCTTAAAGGTCTCTCCCCTTTGCTTTTGGTGCTGTATATCAAACCTGAGTCTCTTGTGTGCACCAAACCCCTGCACCATTTCCCCAACCTGGTCTCTTAATACTGTTACAATGGCCAGTAAGTTTCAATGTGAATTTGGAAGGAGACAAACATCAAAGCATACTAGCGTGCGTCCTTTGGTCATAGGACTCTTAGGCATGATCCTTAGTGCCAGGGAAGAAATCTTTTCTCCCAACAGGGATATTCAAGTAAGAATCAACACATTGTCTTCCTAGGCACCCCAAGCAAAGGTTTTGTTGATTTTCACTCACGTAAGGCATCAGTTGTTCTTTTCCTAGACCACTACAGTATCTTCCTCAGTGCTTCACTAACCTCCCCCAAGTCTCCTTCTGTTCTTTAGCATCTAATACCCAGACCCAAAGCCAGTGCTTCATGCACTGAATTTCACTGTAGCAGCATCCCTGTACCACAGTGGTTCTCAACCTGTGGGTCATGACCCCTTTGGCAAATATCTATCTCCAAAACTATTTATATCACGATCCATATCAGTAGCAAAATCACAATCATGAAATGGCAGCTCTAAAACTATTTATATTACAAGTCATAACAACAGTATAGATATGATTATGAAGTAGCAATAAAAGTAATTTTATGGTTGGGGGCATCATCACGACGGAGGAACTGTATTAAAGGGTTGCAGGCTCAGGAGGGTTGAGAACCTCTTCTCTACGAGCTGTCAGTTTCTCTTTCAGCCAGTCTTTGTTGTAGTGTAGAATACCATGGGAGGCAACTGCTGAAAGCAAAAGCAGTTTATCATGTTCTACAATTCTATGCGCAGTCCGTGCAGCCCTCTGCCTTTCAGCTGGGTTCATTGACGTAGACGCATTCATCTGATGAGTCAATCGGCTAGTGCTGATCTGACAAGGCTATCAGGCTGGGCTGGGCTTCTCTTTTTCAGACGGGCTTTTTGTTTGAGACTTCAGCATGGTATGGCACTCTGAAGGCAGGCAGCCAAGAGATTAAAGACAGAAATGATGTCACTTCAAGCTCTGGGACCAGCAAAACTCACTTCTGTCACATCCTGTTAAATAAAGCAAACAGCAAAGTCAGCCCAGATCCAAGAGAACAGACTCTTTCTTCCTCTTGGTTTTCATTTCTTTAAGAAAAGGATCTCAGGGTATAGCACAGTCCACCCTTGAATTCACCGTCTTCCTGCCTTGGCCTCTGGAGTCCTGCACATGTAGGATTTGACAACCACCTGTCTAGACTCCTTAATAGAGTTGCACAGAAACTGAAGCCAGACCAAACCCACTTCATAAAGTTACACTGTATTCCTAGAGAGAGGGCTCAATATCTCAAAGATTTCAACTCCTTCCAATAAATCTAGAAAGGCAAAGTCAACCCAAACTCAACAGAGTAATTTAGGCCATGGGAAAAAAAAAAAGATGTTTCATAGAATCGACAGAATTGCAAAGGGCTCAGACTCACCAACACCATCTTGAGGAAGGACTGCATGCAAGCACCAGTCCTTACAGATTCCAAGACTATAAAATTATTACTATTGGATAAAACTATAATAAGCAATAATTAACTAAGGGATAAATAATCCAGGTTTTCTTTTTAAAATGAATTATCTAAAAATCATGATTTATGTAACTTTAGGAAAGTTACAAAGAGTGGAGAACAAACATATGCATCTTACGAAGTTTTTCCTTTAGTCTGGTACAATTGTGACAATTAACGAACTAACAATAAAAGTTATCGTTACTTTTGCCATGCTGCCAATGCTTGCCCATGCTAGGTATGCGCTCTACCTCTGAGCTGTAGTTCCAACCCAAAATAAAAGTCTCATGAAGGGGGAAACCCATGACGAGCATCCAGAGTCCAGTCTGAGGGCTCATGCACTAACACTACCTCTTGGAAGACCGAGGCAGAAAGATTGCCTCACTGTCTGTTAGCCTATGCTACAGAGTGAGACTGTCTTGTAGAAAAAGCAAAAGCAAACAAAAATGGCCTGGTAGGAAAATAATAGCAGTAAATATGTCAGGACCCTGGGAAGGAGAGGGGAAAGTGGCGAATGAGTTAATGGACCCGAGAACACAAATTCCAAATTGGCAGAGAGCAAAGGAGAGAGGCGGGTAGCCTGCCTTCTACTGCAAAACCCCAAAGACTCAGAAGTTGGGCTGAAAAGACAGAAACGTGTTTAGGCAATCTGAGTAACTGATAACTTGGTGTGGCAGCTCGTGTCTGTACCCGGGCCCTTGGGAAGCTGGGGTGTCTAGAGTTCTAGGGCATCTTTACTTACAGCAGAGACCGTGATGAAGAAGGAAAAGGAAAGGAGAAGGAAGGGAGAGAGGAAGGGAAGGAAAGAAAGATGGGAGAGAGGAAAACAAGAAAAGAGAAAGGAAAATGGAGGGGGGGCGAATCTCTGAGAAACATTTCAGCGTCAGTGTCTGAGGTGGCCACCAAGAACTTGTCCTTGCAGACGTTGTGTGGATTCTACCTACCCGTGTGGGAGGAGGGCTCCTGGCTGTTCTCTTCCTTCGAAGACCGTGAACAAAGCTAAGGTGGAGTGGACCAGCAGGCGGCTCCCGTTAGAGGTGAGGGCTGCCTTGAGCTCTAGGACTCTGTTTCTCTCAGTTCAGCATTTGTATAAATACTTCTGCCGCTTATAGGTACCACGTGGGCCGTTGGCTTGGGCAGAGGCTTCGGTGAGTAATAAAAGCTGTCCGGTCCCCAGAGAGTCCTCTCAGTTCTTTCTTTGCTGTCTCAAAATAGTACCCTGAGGCTTTCAAGGCCATGGGTGTGCATAAGGCTGTCCCAGCTTCACCTCTGCTCTGCAACCGCTGAAGAGCACAGGGAGTTAAGTGATCTGAGCACTGCAGCTTAGCTTTCTAATTCCCCTGGATTCTAGAACACTAGAAGTCAGGGCTGCAGCCCCTGGAACAGAGCAGACCTGTCTTTAGACACTTAGATCAGTTCAAAGGAGAGGATGAAAATTTTAAGTGGGCATACTTTTCATCGTATATACATTATATTCCAGAAAGTAAATGTTTTGCTTTTACGTTTACTTGTGTGAGTGTGTGTGTGTGTGTGTGTGTGTGTGTGTGTGTGTGTGTGTGTGCCTAGGGAGGTCAGAGAACTACCTGAAGAAATTGGTTATTTCTTTCTACCATGGGGATCTCAGAGATCGAACTTGGATCTGCAGGCTTAGGACCTTTATCTGCCGAGCCAAACCAAACTAGGTTTGTGGCTGTTTGTTTATTTTTAACAAAGAAACCCATAGAAAGATCACATGATAGAGAGAAGAAAATCAGAAAGACCATAACTGTTACTATTTTCGGAGAAGTAGGGGAGAATATTTTACCCATAATACAAATCAAGATGGTAGTTTTATAATGAATGTTCAATAGTTTGAGAGACGGCTCAGCAGTTAACAGCGCTTGCTACTTTTCCAGAAGCCCTGAGTTCAGTTCCCAGCACCCACATGGGGTAGCTTACAACTGCCTGTAACTCCAGCTGCAGGGGATCGGACATCCTCTTCTTGTCTTATCGGGCACTTACACAATGGGAATTAACTTATAGGCAACCAAATAACAATCAAAACCAAACCAAAAAGCCAATTAACATTAAATTTCTCAAACGGAAGGTAGAAAATAATGGAGCTGTAGTTACACATTTCCATGAGAAGATGAGTTTTTAATTAGGAATCCATATTTGGCCACTTTTGCTACCAAATAAAGGGGCTGATGCCAAGCATGGACACTCATGTGGGAGGCTGAGGGAGGAAGACTGCCTCAGTCTGCAACCAGGCTAGACCAGTGAGTTCCAAGCCAGACGAGGCTTCAGGGTGAGGCTTTGGTTTCTTTCAAAGAAACCAAAATACAAAATAAAAACAAAACAAAACTACAGAAGAGAGATATACAATTTCTAGGTATTATAAGGAAATAACAGAGTACAAGTAGTGAAAGCAGCTTTTTTAAAAATGAAGAAAAGAGAAAGTCAGAAAGACTCGAAGAAAGCAAGCCAGCCAGCCAGACTAGCAGAAAGAAAGAAGGAAATTGGGGTTGGGGATTTAGCTCAGTGGTAGAGCACTTGCCTAGCAAGCACAAGGCCCTGGGTTCGGTCCCCAGCTCCGAAAAAAAGAAAAAAAAAAAAAAAAAAGAAAGAAGGAAATTGTGTTGGTAAATGAGAGGGGCTAGAAGGTACAGTTGGGGGTTATTTGCAAAACACACACATATCAATGTTTGATCTTTCAGTGTTCAAGTATACCACTTAATAAAAATTAAAAAGTTGTTTATCATTATTGCTGTTCTTGCAGTCCTGGGGATAGAACCCAGGGCCTTTTGAATACTGGGCAAATGCTCTACCAACAAATTAGCCCACTAATTATTATAATTATGCGAGTAAATGCAAAGAAAAATGTATAGTTGGAATTGTATAGCACCAGGAAATAGGAACATTCCAAGTATACATTGTCACGCACTTTAACATAAATAAAAATGTATGTAATCATGAATTTAATACCAAAAGGCAGAGAAGATTTGGAAAAGCCAGTTTTCACTTTGTGATATACTTTTGTAAAATTAGAGTTTTAAAACTGTGATAATTAATTCATGAAAGCCTGATGATTTCATTTCCACTTTCTGAAGTATGTTAATATTTAAAGCCCGAGTCTGTGTTTGAAGCATAAAGAATTTTATCAAATTAAAGAGTGGCAAATCACTCTCTTTCGAAGGAAAAAATTACAAGTTGCCTTCAAATCCCTTCCTTATCTTTTAGAAAGTAAAAACACATTGCTTTTGGATCTCATAGTTTTTATTCCAAGGGTTTGCAGACAGAAATTCTACCGGAAAAAAAAAGTAACCTCTTTTATTTTTCTTTCTTTCTTTCTTTTTCTGGATTAAACATATACAAGCATGCATATTTAGGTATGAAGACCTCAGCAATAGTTATTCTCACATCTGACATAGGAGACCAATGATAAGAGAGCCCCGCCCTTCTGCAGGAATGACAAGAACTTGCATTCTGCTCTCTAAAGTTTTGAGAATAGAGCCTGTGGGTATGAACAGGCATACAAACGTGTTTATGTACTCACACACCAGAGTCACACAAAATATGAAACCCCAAAGGCCAGGTGATTGGAGCTTAAATCATGCTTTGCACTGCAGAAAAAAAAAAAAAAAAAAAAAAAAAAAAAAAAAAAAAAGGAGGGGTTTCTCGGAGGAAACGGTACCAGCAAAGAACAGGGGTTCTGGGACTTCCAGAGAAATCCCCGTGCTCTAATAGTGAGGCAAGGCACATACATCTATCTAGCAGACAGGCTGCCACACGGGTTCTGTCTGCAAACCCTTGGAATAAAACCTGGGAGGAGATCCAAAAGCAATGTGGTTTTACTTTTCAAAAGATAAGGAAGGGATTTGAAGGCAACTTGTTTCCTTCAAAAGAGTGATCTGACTTTCTTTAAGGCAGGCACCACAGTCTCCTGTGTGGTAGGTAAGCAGTTGACCCTCACCTGTCACCCTAGCAGTTAGGAGACTGAAGCAGACCTGCTCCAAATCCAAGACTAGACTTGACTATATTGCAAATTTGAGACGGGCCTAGGCCACACATTGCCTCATCTCAAACGCAGCAGCAATAGCAACAACACAACACGACATAAAAACAAGGATATTCATGTAATAGAATGTATGTCACCTTTCCTGTGACAGTTTTCTTCAGCAAACGACGTCACGGGGGGCGGGGCTCATGATAAGTGCATCCCTCCTGGAAGAACGTCACTTAGTTATGGGAACTTCAGAGAAAGCCTTGGCTGCTATCACTTCGAAGTGATCAGCATATCTGGCGTCAATCTGAACCCTTAATCCTCCTTCCTTTCCCTCTTTCCAGAAGTGTTTACATTGCTTGTATTATTGGCTGAGTCTTGCAAATACATAAAAGGATAACACATGCCTTCTCTATCGGAGATTGAATTTTCTTTTTCAGTTTCTTGGGACAGGGACTCCTCTGTCCTAGGCTAGCCTTGAACTCAATATGTAGCTGAACATGGATGGCCTTGAACGCCTTCTTAATCTTCTGTCTCCCCCTTCCAAGTGTTGGGATTTCAGTCATGCACCACCACAATCGTTGGGAAGTTATAATCCTCTATCACTTTACACAAGAATCGGAGTTTATAGGGGGTCTGGAGACTCAGAATATAATATAGTCACGTGGCTGGTTTTTGGAGAAGGAGCCTGATAGGTTTCTTAAACCTTTAAGGAAACCTGGTGAGGGAGAGACTAGGCAAGTCTATGCTGATTATGCTTTATAGTTCTGAACAAAACATGTATCAAATCATCCACCTTTGTGTGCAGAACTAAAGAGATTCTCATGAAAGACAACAGCAGCGAAGGTGACAGACATCATATGAAGACAGTGATGCCAAGGCTCACCTTGTTCTGGTAACCCTTCAGAATCTGCAGGCACAAGGGAAGTTAGGGTCCCTAGTAACAACAGTACTCATGTCCTGGAAACCAAGTTGGGTACCTGTTAGCTTCACTTACAATAAAGTTGGTGGGAGACTAGCCATGTGCTGCCCTGTTGAGCTCCAGACTTAGGGACTTTTTTTTTTTTTTAACTATTTATTTATATGAGCATACTATAGCTGTCTTGAGACACACCAGAAGAGGGCATCAGATCCCATTACAGATGGTTGTGAGCCACCATGTGGTTGCTGGGATTTGAACTCAGGACCTCTGGAAGAACAGTCAGTGCTCTTAACTGCTGAGCCACTTAGGGACTTTTAAGTCACTGAAAGGCAGAGAAGCTAGAAGGTTAACTTAGGTTTGCCTTCCTTAACACAAAGACCGACCCATATGTAAGAGAAATTTACGTTTCTAAAAGAAATATCATTTGTAAGGTGTCTTCTGTGTAACTGGAAGAAAGGAGGATGGGGACTTGGAGTAGGGGGTAGTGGGGTTGGAGGATGAGCATGGGGAAAGGTTCACCCAGCATATGTAAGGCCTGGGCTTGACCCCTCACAGTGAGGGAAAAACTCACATAACAACTTACATCTACTCTAGGATGCTTTTCCAGGCCATGCCGTCTTAACTGGGTCATCCTGTAAATGAGCCTTTGTCTCAAAGTCTGATAATGTTTAGGCCTGATGTTTAAATGCTTTTTTTAAAATTTGTTTAAAAAAAGATCTACTCTAGAGACTTGTTTTCTTCCACATATACTTGAGGTATGAGGAATTTATGTTAATAAGCATGTCTGGTTTTCTCCTGTTCATCTTTCTTTTATTATAGAGAGTTCCAGTTTAGACCTATGAAAAATAGAAAAAAGAGGTGCTCCATTTGCTAAGGGTTTCCCAAGAGGATGCTTTCTCCTTTAACATAGAGGGCTTGCCAGGTGATAGGAGAGGGTCTCAGAGGTACCTGTACCTCTCACCCCCAGGAAGCAGCTAGTATGCGTACCGAAGTATGCACAGGTGGCAGTGAACAATGCAGAGTCCTTTATGTCCCCAGGTGTTTGACTTCTGGGCCACTGTTGATTGTGCTGACCACGTGATCCCTGCAAATGACTCTCACATGAGATGAGGTGACTAGAAACCTTGGAGGCTGCTGCACTACAATTGGATACACCTGAGCAGAGGGCACAGTGGGCTCTGCAGAACAAGAAATGGCTGTTTTGTTTCTAGCACCAAGACGGCACTGCAAGCCCATTTCAATGAACAAGCGCTCTGTGAATGGTGAGTGCTACGTTTGAAAATCCTGGAAAAAGGATTTCACTTCACGTTCCAGATTGCCCAGGTTAGTGTGAAAAGAGAACTGACCAATACTTTATACGTGCACACCGGGCACAAGATGTTCTTCTACTCAATTATTCATTGGGCATCTGCTATGGGCTGCCATCAGGGCTCAAGGCACTAGAAACAGAACGTTCGGGGTTGGGGATTTAGCTCAGTGGTAGAGCGCTTGCCTAGGAAGCGCAAGGCCCCGGGTTCGGTCCCCAGCTCCGAAAAAAAAGAACCAAAAAAAAAAAAAAAAAAAAAAGAAACAGAACGTTCTACTGCTGTGACACATATTCGTGTGACTTCAGTCACCCACAATTCATCATTGGATATAAAGCAATAACACCCCCCCCCAAATCTGCTCTAAAGTGCTTCAGGATGAGTGATGTGTCAAGTGGTGCAAGCCTATAAGTCCAGCCCTCAGGAGGTGGAGACTGGGGGATCTCAAGTTGGAGGCAACTGGAGCTTCAGAGTGAATTCAAGATGGAATTGGTGTTCAGGTCAGTAAGCCAGCTATTGGGGAAGTAGAGACCGAAGGATGATAATTCTGGGTTTTAGCATCCCAGAGATCAATGGCTAAATGGGTTATATAGAAACCCTTCCGCAAAAATTAGGGATGTGGCTTAGTGGTAGAGCCCTTTCTTAGCATGTGCAAAGCCCTAGGTTCAATCCATTAGCCCTGAAGAGGCTTATTTCCTAAAAAATAAAATAAAATAAAAAGGAAACTTCATCTAGACCGAGTTAGAGAGTGACCAACAGCACTGAAGAGATCTGAAGGGTGAATTGGAGGAAGAGTCAAATTTTCATTAGGAACCTCTTTTCCTCATGCCCAATCCCCTCTTACAACATAGCATGATTCTGGTAGCCTACTGCCATCTCGTGTCCAAACTCCTCAATTACATAACAAATGACGAAGATACTGGGTTAGTTTGCGATGGCTGCTTAAAGGCAGAGGGACTCTCTCCTACTTCTCTAGGGTCTGAGTCTTCTCATTGGCTGAACAAGTAGCAACAGATTAAAGAAAAAGGTGTGTGTACTTTCAGACGCCAGGGCTTTGCAGGAAGGTGAGTGCCTAACAACTCCGTAAGATCCATACATCGATGTAGCTGGCTTTCTAGGGGAGAAAAGAATTGAGGGAAGGCGGTAGAGGGCGCTAGACGATCCAGAGTGGGTAGCGCATTTTTAAAAAGAGACTTGAACGGCCCACAAAACAGACAGCGGCTTGGGTCAAAGTTCACTGGGCTCCACGTGTGGTATTTGATTTTTTTTTTTTTTCAGTCTCTTCCTCTGATGAATTTAATCTTCTTTGGTTAATGAAATTTCAGTAAGAGGATTGAAGGTAACTGTGTGGCTTTTTTGTTGTTGTTGGGCCTGGGTATCGCTAGATAAGGGAACTGCAGAGCAAAGCTTCTCCCTGCACCACCAGGGAAGAAAACAACATCCCAGGGGCCTTCATTCTCTGGCAGCTTCTTAGGCTTTCCAATTTCCCTTCGTTCAAAGCACTCGGCGTGCTGAAATGCTGTGCTTTGCAGGTCATTTGCTGAGCCTCCACATTGCTGCAATAAATTATCGCAGGCTTGGTAGCTTAAAGACAACACGGGCGGTTTCATAATCCTGCATTTGAATCATGCATTTGAAATAGATCTCAGCGGGCTAAAATTAAAGTATCAGCAGGTCCCCCTTTCCTTCTAAAAGCCCAGAGAATGTTCTTTGAATTTTGCACCTGTAGAGGTAGCCTGTATTGTCTGGTGGCACCCTCATGTTTTCAGGGCAGTGGTGGGGACTAGGATCTTCCTCAGGGTGCATTGTTCTAACACTGTGTCCTCATCCATTTACAAGGACCCTCTGGTTACACTGGGCCATCACAGTGAGCCAGGATGCACGCCCATCTCAGTTCTCTACCTGCAACCCCAGCCTCCTCAGCCATGTGACACACCTATTCATAGGTCTGATAAACTAACATATCCTCTTTGGGGCAAACCGCGTTATTTTGCTTTCCGCAGAATCTATTAATTTTTTTTTTCTGGGAGAAGATATGCTACTTGTATTTTAATCAAATGGTAGCCAGTAAGTCTGACTTTCTTTGCTCTTGTTTGTAACTTAGGACTAATGGACAGAAAAAGATACGTCTCTGTCAGTGTCTAAAAGTGTTTACTAAGTGTTTAGAATTCCCCCAAATACCCCCAAATACACATGATTAATCTAAACTGAAACACTCACTAAATAGAAAAACAATGCTTGCGGGTCAGTGGCAGTGGACGCCTTTGATCCCAGCACTCAGGAGGCAGAGGCAGGTGGATCTCTGAGTTCAAAGTCAGCCTGGTCTTCAGAGTCCCAGGATAGCCAGGACTACACAAAGCAACGTTATCTTGAAAAACCAAACTGAACCAAACCAAACCAAACCAAACCAAACCAAACCAAACCAACAACAAAAACCCAAGTCAAAAAACAACAAACAGGGGCTGGGGATTTAGCTCAGTGGTAGAGCGCTTACCTAGGAAGCGCAAGGCCCTGGGTTCGGTCCCCAGCTCCGAAAAAAAAGAACCAAAAAAAAAAAAAAAAGATTAAAAAAAAAAAAACAACAAACAAATCAACCCAAACCCCCACAAGAAACACAACCCAAAACCAACAACAACAACCACAGCAACAACAAAAACCCTACAACCATCACCACCACCACCACCACCACAACAACAACAAAGTGGACATATGAGACCAAATACTGCTTGCTAAGATAGAAAACGTGTACTTTTTGTTTCGTTTTGAGATTTGATCCTCTGTGGCTGAGGTGCATGGTGTAGATAGAGGTGACTCTCCTGCCTCTATCTCTCAAGTTACATAGAGGGTCTTGTTTACTAGGGACGTGGTTTTATTTACGCATTAGTCAGAATTAAACTCACAAGAACTTAAAAAAAAAAAAAAAGGTAACTCCTAAAGGGGTTACGGAAAGAGAGGGATAAAGCAGGTCTCTGTTGAGTCTTGATTCTTCACTGGCGGCAGGCGAAGACTCGCTTTGTCCCGCCATCGGCCAGCCAGGGCAGTGTGGCTACACCGCATTCACTAGACATTTGCTTATTGGTGCTGGAGAGCAAACCCAGGGTCTCCCAGCAAAAACATTGCTTTCCCACATACTCACGTTTCCTGTTCACATCCCCTAGAGTCGAGTGGCTTGCTCCTGGGTGCCCTTCACATGGTGGATGACCAGCAGGGTCCTCCTCTGTTAACATTTATAAAACACAACGTCCTTTTTTTTCTGGATGTCCCCAGTGTATGCTAATAAAACATCCAAGGAAAACCAACAGGATGAAGTCCTGGGGTTTTCCTTAGTGTTCCTCTGCCTTTCTAAAATATCACAGATATCGTGGTTGTTTTTACCTTATCAGGCTCCTTTTGTGACTGTCTTATCTGATCAGACTGTTATCCTGGACTGAATATCTAAGAACTACCATGAGCCCATGACTCATTAAAGACAAGCTCCTTAGATATAAATAAATATAACAGAATGTTCTTACTTAATCTTTTAAAGGCTTTGAACCATGCAACTTGGATAGTCACCAAAACCTGTATATATAGCTATCCTTAAGAATGCTATGTTCCCTTGAAGAACCAAAGCCCAAGTTAGGGTGTGTTCTAATGTCCTTTCCTAGTGTGGTTTCTCTTCTGCTTTCTTAATGCCCCTGCTTAAATCTAAACCTTCTTTCCTTCCTTCCTCCCTCTCTTCTTTCCTTCCTGTTCTTTTAAGGCAAGGTCTCACTATGTAGTCCAGTCTGGTCAGATGCTTGCTATGTAGTTCACCATGGCCTTTGCCACCCTGGACAATCTTCCTGCCTCAGTCTCCTCAGTGCTGGGATCATAGGACTTGGCTCCCAAAACCTTTCGGCAGAGCTGAGTGTGGCGGTGCTGTGTAGTCTTAAGGCCCATCCTGAGGAGACGAGGCAGGAGTTCAAGAACAGTTGGTGCTGCATGGGACAAGGCCAAACGAGAAGGGGAGGCAGGTAAGAAATAAACTGCAGTTTTGTTAATGAACCACAGCTTTGCTTTGCACTGACTTGTCCTGAAGTGATATTCCATGGTTTAAGTCAGGAAACCTAACTTCATCTAAGGAGCGGTCCTAAAAAGGACTCCAGATGATGCAGCCAGCACAGCCAGTGGGTTGAGCTGCACCCACTGCTGGCTGATGAGCCATAGCTCTGAGATGCCTCTAACAGAAGCTCCTTAGAACACATTTGAACGAACAGCAGTCTTTAGATTATACCTTGAGTTCTGGTGTTATTATGCTGTGGCTACTACTTTTTAAAAACATATATCTGTGATTATGGTTTGTGTATGTTGTATGCATGTGGAAATGTGTGTGTGTGTGTATGTATACATGTATCTGTAAGTTTGTGTGTGTGTGTGAGTGTGTGTGTGTGAGTTTGTGTATGCATAGGAGTGTGTGTGTGTATTTTTTGTGTGTAAGTTTGTGCCTATGTATGTGTGTGTGTGTATTTTTTGTGTGTAAGTTTGTGCATATGTATGTATGTGAGTGTGTGTTTTTGTGTATGTGAGTGAGTATGAGTAAGTGTGAGTGTGTGTGAGTTTGTGTGTGTGTTTGTGAATATGTGTGTGTCTTCCTCAATCATTCTCCACATTATATGCTGAGGCAGGTATTTCTGTGATAAAACTCCATTATTAAGGCAACTTCTAAAGGAAAACATTTAATTTGGCTAATGGTTTCAGAGGGTTAGAGCCCGTGATGGCAGACTAAAGGAATAGCTGAGAGCTCACATCCTGATCCACAACCATGAAGCTGGGGGTTGTAGGGAGTGTGAGTAAACACTGGGAATTGCAGAAGTCTTTGAAACCTCAACATCCAATCCCAGTGACATGCTTCTTCCAAGGCCACACCTCCCAGTCCTCCCTAAACATTTCCACCAACTGGGGGCCAGTATTCAAATATATGGACCTATGGGGGCCATTCTCATTTAAACCATCACATTCTACTCCCTGGCTACCATAGGCTCATGACCATATCATAATGTAAAAGGTATTGGTTCAACTTCAAAAGTTCCTACAGTCTCTCACAGTCACATTAGTTTAAAAGTTTCTTCTGACTTAAGGCAATCTCCTAATCGTATCCCCTCACGTCCCGTAAAATCAAAGTGAAATCATATACTTGTAACACACAATAGTATAGACTAAATACCATTCCGAAAGGGATCTATCCACAGCAGGTAGTCAAACTTGGCAGTGTGTCCATGTGGTTCTGGCTTTAAAGTTATGATGGCTTATGTGAGGAAAGGAGTTGAACATTTTCCTATGAAGTTAAGGACAGCCTCTGAGGCCAGGTGCGTGGCAGGGAAATTCCTACATGGAGGTCTTGAAAGGCCATTGAGTGACACTGTGAAAGTGAAGTCTGAATTGCACTAGGGATCCCGAGATGTAGAGGTGCCAGAGCTGTTGGATATCTGCCAATGAGAGCGGCATACAAGGAATGGAACCAGCCTGAACGAGAACTGTGTTGCAGGGAGCAAAGCTGGAAAGGCAGAGCCGTCCAAGCCCCCTGATATCAAGCATGAAGCTACAGGACAGGGTCTCTCATGGAAACCAGAGCTTGCCATTTGGGTAATCTATTCCCTTGGGGATTCCAGACCTTTACTTCCTGTGGTTAGGAACCACAGATGGGCTGCCACACCCATCTGTTATTTATGTGAATTATGGGGCTCCAAGCTTGGGTTCCCATTATCTGTGTGGCAAGGGCTTTACAAATTGAATCATCTCCCTAGCTGTATGTATGTATGTATGTATGTATGTATGTATGTATGTATGTATGTATGTATTATGTATGTTTGTATGTATTATGTATTATATATTTTGCATTATGGGGGACTGAGCCCTGTACCTTACAAGTGCTCTACCACTGAGTTATATTTCTAACCCTTTGTGTGTGTGTGTGTGTGTGTGTGTGTGTGTGTGTGTGTGTGTATATGAGGAAAGTAGAGGACTTCCATTGTTGTCCCTCAGGTGCCATTTACCTTTCCCAGGTCTGGAACCTGCCACGGAGGCTTGCAGGCTCTCTGCCTCTCTCTCTCTCACTCTCCAGCCCTAGGATTACAAACTGTCACCATGCCTGTGTTTCCACGCAGGTTCTGAGAACACAGGTCCTCATGTCTGCAAGGCAAGAACTTTACCGAGGAGCTCTCTGACCTGTCTCCACCTTCCAAGTGACAGAGCAGGAACCCAGGTTCTCAGCTCCAAGTCATCTTTTAAGGTTACCTATGAGGAATTCCATGGTCTGTGCCTGTGTTTGTCACCTCTTTTGAACATAGAGCCAAGGTTTAGAATCGTATCACATTTGCAGCGAGTGGCCTCTTTGCCAGTCTGAGGTTTCCTCTTTGATTTGACACTGTCTGTGATGTTGACATGATAGTGTGGAGCCTCTTTATCTTCCTAAACTGCTACGGAGAGAATTACACTTTTGTGTCCACTTTTACATCCATCAGGTTGATGTCTGATGCTCTTTTTTTTTCCACTTTGGTATAAGGCATCAGAAGCCGAGTGTGGATTCAAACCTGCTATGTAACTGAGGTTGGTTATGACCTCCTGAGTCCTCCTGCCTTTGCCTCCCAAGAGCCAGGCTCATAGATGTGGGCCACGAGACTTCTTTCTTAATGACTGACATTCTGACTGAGGTGAGATGGGGTGTTCCTGGGTTTGGGGGACACCGGGACATTTTGTTTCCAAAACAGTGCTGTTAGCAGATGGAAAGGTCTTCTTTGCCTTCCCCCTCCCTCTCTCCCTCTCCTCCTCTGTTACCATGAGATGGAGTCTTGCTCTGTAGCTCAGGACGCCTCAGACTCATCCAACCTCCTCCTCAGCACTGACTGCAGGCAGGCCGCACCACACTCAGCTGGAGAGATTGCTTTTAAACAGACCAGACATCACCACAGAGCTCTGGAGAGGGTTTCTGGAGACTCGGGTGTTAGTGTCAGATCTGTTATCGAATGACTTTGGCCTTGAGCAAGTCCTGGTTTCCTTGATCTCAGTCTTTTCATCTGGAAAGGAGGGAGTCGAGGAGACAGTTTCTAGGTCTCCTCTTAGGTGTAACATTCTGTAGTTTCCTCCGTCTGTGCTCTTGAACTGAAAATGGGATACTGTGTGATCTACGCCTTACCAGAAAATGAAAAAAAAAAAAAAAGGTAGCGTAACTTTCATCCTTCTGACATCTGGTGACGTTAAACATGCCTTTCATACATAAATTGGTCATTTGTACTTACCTTTTGAGAACTGTTTGTTCATGACCCCCACTTATTGATTAGGTTGCTGGGTTTCTCGTTAGTGTGCTGAGTTCTTGTGTATTCTAGCTATAAATCCTGTCAGATGCACTTTTAACATAGTTCTCCTCCCGTGACGTAAGCTGTCTCTTCACTCAGCTGTTTCCTTTCCCCTTTTGCTTTCTGGTTTCATGAAATGCCACTTGTCAATGGTTAGGACTCTTTCCTGCCTGACGGGAGCCCTGTTTAAGTGAGTCCTAGCCTATGCCCAAATCTCGAAGTGTTTTCTATAGTTAATTCTCTAATGGTTTCATGTGTTCTGTTGAGCTTTTTGTTCCACTTGGGGCTGGATCTTTTTGGCAAGGTGATCTACTACTTTCATTCTCCGTGTGAATATCCAGTTTTGCCAGCACCGTTTGTTGAAGAGGTGGTTTTTCTTTCAGTATACTTCTGGCATCTGTGTCAAAACTTAGGTGGCTGTACCTGTGCAGGTTGATATCTGTATCTTTTCTCCTGGCCCGCTGATCTGCTGATCTGCTCTGTGCCATAGTATACTGTATTTGCTACTATGGCTCAGGGGTGTCACGTGGACACAGATATGGTGATTCTTGTGGTATTGTTCTTTTTCTGTCAGGATTGAATGCAAGTTGTCAGGCTTGGTAGAAAGCCTTTAAGCAGCTGGTCCTTCTTCCTGGCTTTCTGATTTAACTTTTAAGATTTTTACCCCCTCCTTCTATGAAGAATGACACTGGAATTTTGATGGGATGGCATTTAATCTGTAGATTGTTTTTTTGGAAGACTAGCCATTTCCATAATGCTAATTCTTCCAATTCATGAGCATGTCCTCTTTTTTTTTTTAATCTCTTATATATATGGATATTTTGCCTGCATGTATGTGTACCACGTGTGTGTCTGGTGCCTGCAGAGGCCAAGATATCGATCCCATGAACTTGAGTTACAGATGGCTGCGGACCATCATGTGGGTGCTGGGAATCAAACTCAAGTCTTCAGGAAGAACAACCAGTGCTCATGACTGCTGAGCTAGCCCGCCAGCCCCAGCCTTTCACTTTTTTTTTTTTTTGAGACAGGGTCCTTCTATGTAGCCCAGGATGGCCAATGAACTCAAGGATCCTTTGCTTCAACTTCCTTAGTATTCTTAACACTATGGCATGCACCCACCACAACATCTTTCCTCATAGTTGGGAGCTGATGATCCAGGAGCGTAATACAAGCTTTGTAAAGGCTCTCTCTGCCCATCTTCAGCCTTCTTGTGAGGTGGAATGTGAGGTGTACCCAGGGAAAATCTTGGAAGCTACATGTTCAAGATGGTAGCTGAAGCTCAAAACAGCCAAAGTCCAGAATCCTTGCTTTGGAGCGGAGTCTGCTGAGCAGAGACTATTTTGGAGTTGATGAAAATTTTTATTAAGTGCAAGAGCTATTTTTCCGCTAAACTAGATGCACTGTATGTAAACAATAAAGGATTATTTCCATATCTTATTCTGGTCGTGTTTGATGATTTGTACTATCTTGTGGGATATTTTGTTTTTTGTTTTTGTTTTTAATTTTGTTTATTTAATGTGTGAGCATTCTGTTGCATATACATCCACCTGCCTGAAGAAGGCATCAGATCTCCCTATAGTTGGTTATGAGCCACCAGGTGGTTGCTGGGAATTGAACTCAGGACCTCTGGAAGAGCAGTCAGTGCTCTTAACCACTGAGCCATCTCTCCAGCCCTGTACTGTCTTGTTTTAACAAACATGATTACACACCCAGTATACAATCCATTTGTTATGTTTATTTTTGAATATTTTCCTGGTTTTCCTTACATTCTTGTTCACTTTAACATTCAGACGTTCAAAATCAGTTTCACTAGTTACACAAAATGAAAATGTCCTAAGGCGTATGTGTGACTCACACCTGTAATCCCAATACCTGGGCAACATAGTTAATGTCTAGAGTGGGACGGAGAGAGCAGCAAGAGCTTTATGGGACCTCACATGGATGAGAGGAAGATGACGGAGGCAACCGTCAAACACAAGAGCCTGATGGCCGTGGACAGCACCGAGCTCAGGATGGCACAGGAGAAGAACTGCTACTTGAGAAAAGGCTTCCTGGAAGCCAGTGATCAAGGGCCAGACACCATTTCCGATTGATAGCCTCTGATCTAGCCGCACCAACAAACCTGGCTGCTGTCCATGTCTGGGAGGCAACACTGGTCTGGGACGTCTTCTGGCCACTTGTAGAGGGGAACTGTTGTGGCTGTTTAGAAAGACTCTGACTTTCTCAGATCCCTGGAACAGCAGATCAGAGCTAAAGCAATGAATAGAGCTCTTGTGGTGGGCAATGTTTGTCTTTGCCCCTCAGTGTCAGCTACCTCTTTAGTGTTTGTTTTAGAGTCTTGTTATGTAGTTCTGGCTAGCCTCCAGAGCTTGATATATATACACACATTATATATATATATATATATATATATATATATATATATATATATATATATATGTATGTATGTATATATATACAATATATATACAATATATAATGTATACACATATATAATGTATAATATATTATACATATATAATGTATGTATATATATCAACTTCAAATACATGGTGTTTTTTCTTATCTCTACTTTTCAACACTTGGGATTACAGACACATGCTAATGTGTGGCTACGTGAATAGCGTTTATATTAGCATATCATATCTTTCTATAGTCATATCTTCACTTGTGTTATTTAATTACCTCATGAAGTTCTATTTGTGTAGGTTACAGGTTTAATTTGTGGGTATCTTGCTTTGAATTATAACATCCTATTTGCTGACACTTTACGACTACATGCTATTTATCTGGGAATCTTTCTAAGGCGCTGTGTGGCCTGTCTCAGCGTGATACCGGATAAAAGTCAAATTACTAGTCTATTAATCAAAAGCAAGCAAACCATAAAAAGCTTAAAATGCTCTGTTATGTAGCACCTAAAATTTTTATATTGAGAGAATTTCCTTTTTTGTCAGAATTTTATTCCCCCCCGCAACAAAGCAAGTGTTATATTGCGATTTGAGGAGGCCCAAACAACATCACCTTTCTGTTAATTTTCTAAATAACTGTATCACCATCACCATTACAGCCGTTGACAAGGGACAGGATTGCAGCTCTGAATTACAGCTTCCTTGAGGTGGAGTTGGTCATCCACTGGCACAACTGTGAGCTACTTTTTTTGGGGGGGGGCTACTTTCAAAACTCTGCCTCAGTGGATGAAGAGAGCAGAACAAATCCTTCTAGAAGAAAAGATGCCGATTTTCTTTCACTCTTTTGGCTCAGGGAGGAGTAGAGAGGCAGAGCCAGGCTACAGCTGTGCTTCTAAGTGGACGCTAAGAGCCAGAGGCGGGGAAGAAGAGTCATTGCGTCAACGGTCAGCAAAGCTCATCCAAAGCAGGATAAGTTTAGGGATCTAAACGTCATAGACACTGTCCTTGGAAAATCATGTCGAAGGCTCGATTTTAAAATTTTAGGCGGAAAAAAACCCCAAAAAACCAAAAAACCAAGCTGTGCATATTTGTAGGTTATGCTTGCCCGTTGGGAACATGAGTCTCATCAGGTCTTTCTTATCATTAGAAGTCAGGTCGCAAAAGACCCAACCAGCTATGACTATGTAAGTACAAGATTAAGAACACTAGTGGGCTAGACAAAGGGTTCCATAAACAGTCTTCCAAACACCTCCGGCTGTTGCCAAGGCTATTGGCTATTGATCAGAACCGAAAGGTAAGGCCCTGCTGCCGAAGACACAACTTCCTTATGTCATCAGAGAAATAAGCCGGTGTGTGGAGCATGTGACTTGGGGAACAGGCCTGGAAAAACAGTGAAGCTGAGACATGTCCACACTCCTAAAACTCATCTGGAGACTGGCAGGAGTAAGCATTGCTCTCTCCCTGCTCAGGGCCTGTAGCTCCCTCCTCCACCACCATTGTGACCAAATTACAGGTTTAACTTCCTCTCTCCCTACAAGGACATGTTCAGCAAGCACCTGGAATTCCTCTTCATGCAAATGAAGCATTCCCGGCCCCTCAGCGCCAGCTAAGAATTACATTCACCCCCCAACCCTGTACACATCCCCCAAGGTTGATATAGCCCTTATTACCCCTAATAAAGAAGCCGTAACACTGAAAACTGTCTCAGAAAAGGTTTCTTTCTCCCTGGCATTCAAGCCAACCGAGTTCCTGCAAACCTACCCGGCCTGGACAAACCTTGTTGCTTTCATTCCAGGCAGGTGAGCTACAGTGCCTGAATTCACAGGAGGCAGAAGCAGAATCGGCCCACACTGGTGCCCAGCCAGAAGCTTCATCCCTACTGACTATTATTGTTCATAGTGCTAGAAGGTACTTTGCATATTGGAGAAGGAAAGTGGTCATCAGCATCACCCAGCTACAACAAACCCTACAATCTACAACAAAGACCAGCTTACAAGATATACCGTTTGGCACATGTATTATGGAAGGAATCAGTTACCTTTGAGATAGAAGACATGCCAGGCACTGCTTAAGTGGCAAAATACCTGGGCCTAAATTGGTCATAGGCCTAGGGGAAAGCCTACTAAAATTCTGCTAAGGGAACAGAGCAATAAGATGACACCTAATGACACATTGCTATACTCATAGATCAGAGCATTGTCCCTCATTAGAGAAGCTTCTTCATGTAGTGAGTAGTAATTAATACAGAAACTCATAACTGAGCAGTGCGCAGAGTTACTTTGGTGCACTTTGCCCTCCATCATTGATGGAATGTCTCCATCAACCCCCTTCCCTCAAGACTTACGAATCGATGTGGAAGAGGTGGAAAGAGTGGAAGAGTGGTGGATGACTCCAAAGAAAGAAAACTGATGCACATGTGAACTACAGAGACCGATAGCACACACAAGATCCACAAAAATAAAAGCAGACAAAATTCCAGCACCGAGAAGAGAAAGTTGAAACAAAGCCCTACCTGTTCCCAAAAGCTATCTATAATTGGCGTTTTCTGGGAAAGGGACAATGAGTTTTCTCCAGTGGACTGTCACTGGGCATGTCAACTACTCTAGTGGCAAGTACCATCAAAGGGGCAGTTGGCCTACACAAATACTCTTTTTGTGTGTGTGTGTGAGACTTTTGGTATTTTTACTCTTTTTTTTGGAGAGAGAGACCATGGAATAGGTAGGGGCGATCTTGGAGGAGTTATATACGAAATGCATTGTATGTAAAAATCTTTAAATAATTAAATATTAGGGGGTTGAAAGGATTGTTTGGAAGTCAAAAGTACTAGCTACTCTTCCATAGAACCAGGTTTAATTCTGAGAACCCACACAGAAGCTCACAACTGTCTCTACAGCTCTGAGTCCACCAAGTCCAGGGGCTTGGACAGATAGATCTCTGGCTTCCGTGGGCACTAAAGGTATGTGGTACACATACACACATGCAAAACACTAAAGTAATAAAAAATTTACAAATGTTACCAATAGATACGTATTTTGTTAAATAATTTTAAAAGTTCTAAATTATGAGTGACTATTTAAACCCCTATTCACTTCTTTCCTTATGGGAGTACACCTATCTTTCTGAATAAAGATCTCTACTCTTAAAATCATCTATTCACAGAACTTCTGAGACTTCAACTATTATTTCAAAACTCAGGATTCAGGGGCTGACATGGCTCAGGGGTGAAGGGCCGTACTATTTGTATATGGGTCCCCTCACTGACACAGGGGTACAAATGAAAGGTGTATTAGTTATCTTCCTGTTTGGGATGTGCAAATTTATATTTTACTAACTGGGCTTTATTCAACAGTGTGTGTGTATGTGTGTTACCTCAAACACTAGGATTTTTGTAAAGGAAATGGAATTTTTGTTCTCTTTTTTTGAGATAATACTCAGTAGCCTAGGCTGCCCTTGAACTCATAGGAATCTTCCTTCATTAGCTTGGGTATTGAGATTACAGGTGTGTACCGTATACCTGGATAACTAATACTTTTATCCAATCCAGGTTAAAAAATGATGAATCACATCAGAGTCCATTGGAGTCATAATAACCCCTCCAACAATAAAAAATCAAAACAAAAACATAGCTAAAACTCTATGAAGTCTACCGACATGAAGAATTAGTTTGACCTGAAAGCCTTATGACTTCCAAACACATCATTTAATTTCATTTTGCACATAGAATAATTTATTCATAGAAATGTCTATTTACAGAACTTTTTAAAAAAAATTTATGTGGGTACACTGTAGCTGTCTTCAGACACACCAGAAGAGGGCATTGGATCCCATTACAGATAGTTGTGAGCCACCATGTGGTTGCTGGGAATTGAACTCAGGACCTCTGGAAGAGCAGTCAGTGCTCTTAACTGGTGAGCCATCTCTCCAGCCCTACAGAACTCTTAACAAGAAATTTTCAAAACTTAAAAAACAATTTTACAATTCTGATTTTGTAAGAACACAAACCTTTTGGGTATCAGACTGGAAGGTTAAATCAGTTGGTTTTGTTTCCACAATACAGACAAGCTTTCATAGTATTAGATTTTGGGAAATCTCAGTGCCACGAGAATTCACCAGAGGAAAACATGACCCCCTAAGAATGGAATATGGTTCCATGTACTGCATGACAAGGGTAACACATCCTGGAGCACTAGCTGAAGTGAGGAGACTCTGATCCTGGCTACTTGACAGGCACACATGCAGGCAAGAGACGAATGATCTGTGAAAATGAAATCAGGCTGGGTGGTAGATGTTTTATTATTTTTCTTTGCACATCATCTGACCCTTTAAAGAAATTAAGCACTTAAAAAGTAATTACTGAACAAAAGTGAAACAAAGTGCAGAAAAAAGGCAAACTGAGGCATTAACTTCCATGATAAAGACAGTCCTATTCATGGCTGGAGGGGTGGGAACTCGGGGTTAAACAGTGGTGTCTACAGTCACTCTTGTGGGTCACTAAGGTTAAACTCCGCTCATTAAATATATGAAGGGTGATCTCCAATGCATGTAGCAGAAAATACTCTTCTTTACAGTACAAACTTGCATTAGTCTTCCCTCCTTTCTTCATGTATTATGAAATATATCCCTAGTGCTCTCCTCACTGCTTCAAACAATAAACTATTCTTCACTCTTAGAATTCAGCTAAGGGAGGACCCACTGTGCTCAGTCACACCGTGAGAAGGCTGGATGGCAGTTATCCTTGGGTATTTATGTCAGGTCACAAAGATGCAATTTTCTTATTTTTTTCCTTAAAATGTTGGCTCATCAGGAAAATTTATTGTCCTTGGTTCTTTAAAAAATATTATTTATATGTTTATGTGTGGGTATGTATGTGGGTATGTACACGTATGTGTGTGTGGTGCTGGGAGGTCACAAGAGAACGTTGGAGTTACAATGTTGTGAGCTGCCGTGTGGGTACTGGGAAGGACAGCAAGTGCTCTTAACTTTCTAGATGCTTGACTGATTGCCATAAAAATGATACTTAGTGCTTAATGCCAACTGAGGCCCAAGATGACTACCAAGGAAAAAACTCCCAAAAGGCGTTTCCAGTTATCAAACACTGTAAGCAGCTGGGTAGTGGTGGTGCAGTCCTTCGGAGGCAGAGGCAGTTGGGTTTTTTGAGTTCAAGATCAGTTTACTCTACAGATTGAGTTCCAGGACAGTCAGGGCTACACAGAGAAACCCTGTCTCAGAAAATTAAAACCAACCAATCAATAACACCACCAATAACACCACCACCACCACCACCACCACCACCACCACCACCACCACCACCACCTATAATTTTGTTTGATTAGGTTTACTCAACCAAAACAAGTCTGGAGAACATTTAGCAAAAGGGTGGGCACAATCCCAACATCTTTAGACTGACAGACTTGCTGCAAACATTGTCACGGACTGGCAAGACCTTTTACATGACTTTTGCGAGTGTTACTTTCCTGTCAGGCTGGCTGCCCTGAGAACTGACGCTGTGCCAGACACAGCTGTGGCCCTCCCTTCTTTCCCTGAGACTGTTTGCAGGCCATTGTTTGCTTCTCGTGTCTTCCATAGGAGGGCAGGGCATCTTGTCGCTAATAGTGTCTGGCACACAAAAGTGCTAGATAAACAGCAGCTGATGAATAAATAAATAAATTATATGACCCAAAGTCCTGTTGGGGAAAGAGAAAAAAACCTTACAGAATCAGGGCAGCGATGGGCAGCAAGGAAGACAGCCGACCGTCTCCATCAACCGGGGTAACAGATTTGGTGCAAACAAGAACCCCTGCCGATACCCCGATGCTGTACTGTTGTTCACTGATATGTGCTTGGAGATTCAAAATGTCTGACTGATTCCGACTGAAAGTTCACTAAAAAGTGCACTCTGAAAGCTCACAAACAATAGTCCTGTCACTGTGCCAGAACGCACAGCAGCCCAGCACTCTGTCAACATGGAGGGGACTCTTCTGAGTACACCAGGTGAGTTTCCAGGGTCCCGTAGAGCGAGCCCAGCACATCGAGGACCTTTCCCTGAATGATGTCGACTTGCTCTGGAGGACAGTAGTCATCCAGACTCGACCTGAAGCCAAGAGAAAAGGGGGAAGAACAGTGAGAACGGTCAGTGCTCAGCCACGCGGGCGACTGCAGTTCTGGCCGGGAGCCGGAGATGCCTGCCTACTTTAGGGTTTTCCAAGAACTGCCCTTTATTGTTTTCATTACTAAGGATTGGTATTTGTATGGAGACAGGATGTACTGGCCAGGAGAACCAAAGCCTGGAACGGGTTGTGTAGACTAGACAGCTCTCAAACTTCCTGTGACCTTCTGCCTTTGCCTCTAAGTGCCTACTACCAGCCTGCGCCACCACAGCTGAACTCAGGTCCGCATACTCGGGTGGCAAGCACCTTACCCACAGCCATCTCCCCGTGGACATACATCTTTGATGGGCTGTATCCAGACCACACACTTACCTTGCAATTGTCACAAGAGTAGGCTTTGGTAGACTTTTCAATAAAGAATACACAGACTGAATAAGATACTCGATTTCTTCTTCTGTGCTGATATGATGCGGAAGTTCTGAATAATCGCAGGTTAGCCCAGCCTGGTGAACCTGACAGTAGGAGGAATGTAAAATGACACAATAAGCTGGGAATATAGCTCAATGGCAGAGTGTATGCTTAGTGTGCACAAGCACTGGGTCACGGTCCAAAACTGAAAACAAAAGCCTTCTAAGATTCACTAATTTCAGAAGAGGCAATAGGCAGTGAGGAGACAGGGGATTGTTGGCCTTCGTACCAAGGTAAGCTAGTGAGCTCCACATTCAGTGAGACCTTATCTCAACATAAAGGATGTGGGACAGTGAGATGGCTCAGCAGTAAAAGTGCTTGCTGCATAAAGCCAGAACCCAGGCTATAGAGTCTGACACCCCACACATCTCTCCCCCCTTCTCTATCTGTCTCTCTTGTCTCTGTCACACACACACACACACACACACACACACACACACACACACACACACACACGCGCACACACACAAAGGATATGCCTCAGGCATACTTACCTGAAGACACATTTCATGATAAATCCACACCATTATATTTTTAATCCCTGAATATCATGTTTATCATTTTATTTTTAATGTTGTATGTATAGGTGTTTGCCTGCATCTATGTCTGTGCACCACGTGTGTAGTGCTCACAAAGGCCCGGGGAGGGTATGAGCTACCCAAGAGCTGGAGTTGCAGACGGTTGTAAGCAGTCTTGTGGGGCTGGCAACTGAGCCTAGGTCTGGAAGAGCAGCTGGTCCTGTTAACTGCCGAGCCATCTCTCCAGCCCCAATATCTGCTACTAACAAATTCCATTTTCAGGAAAGAGCACAGCAAGCATTAATCATGACTTTTTTTGCTGTTATTTTTTTCCATAAATGAAGATGAAGTTAGGAAACATCAGCTCAGATAAAGTGGTATGACAGCATTCTACAAACAAAGAAAACACGAAAGCAGCCCTCACTGACAGGACAGAAGGGTTAGGCGCAGAGCACTTGGGAGTCTCAGTGGTAGCTTAACAATCTCACATGCTCCTGAACTTTGAGTTTTGACCCCGGGCCTGGCTGTACACCCCGACCGGCTTTGAAGAAAGCATGTAGTTGTGGCTAGCCAGAGAACTGCTACTGTTCCCAGGGGGCGGAGACTACAGTGATGCCCTTCCTGGTTTCAACTGAACTTTGAAATCTTGAATTTTCTCAAATTTGGAGTCAAAGAGGAAAATATATGCTGTAAATAAAGCAACGTGAACTTAGCAATTCCAATTAGAAACATCTCTGCCTCTCCACGAAGGTCCTGACCGACAAACATTTAAATTCTTGGACCAAACACAGTTTGTTTCTTTCTCTCTTGGTTTTTATGATCAGTTAAGTTTTCAGAGAAAGGAAAAGAGCCTAAGTTAGAACTAATGGCTGGGTGTGGTGGCACACTCCTTTAGTTCTAGCACTCACCACAGAAGTTTGAGGCCAGCCTGGTCTACATAGCAAGTTCCAGGTCAGCCAGAGTTACCCAGTAAATCTTACCACAACATAGGAAAAAAAAAATCAGTGAGTGGATGACATTTGAGATCCTAGACGAAGTGGAGCCGACTGAATTGTCAACAAGCACAGCAAACAGACAAACAAGTGACAGCAGCCGGGTGTGGGGGGCACGCCTGAAATACCACAACTGGGAGGGGGAGTTTCATAGGCCACAGGCTCCGTGGGACCTGGTATCAAATTACAGTCAGAACAGTCAGACTCAGTCTTATAGTTCTGGTTGTGAGCCCAGCCTCTAACAGCTGAACCATCTCTCCAGTCCCCCCTGCTTCTTAGATAAAATAAGGATCTTTTTGGTAGAAAATATTTTTAAAATTCTTGTTTCTAAAAAGTATATATTGCTCATTAATTGTTTTAATAATTCAGAGAGCAGTAACATGAACAGAATGAAGCAGTTTAACAAGAATTGCACTAGGAAATTGCCAGTATAGAGCATTAACCTACAATGACAAAGCATTTACCATTTCATAGTCTGGTACTTCCATCCGATTTGTCAAGCTCTGTACAAGTGGGACGAGTGATTCCATTCTAGAAAAGAGCCACCAGTCACTAAATACAATAGCCTTGAGTAGAATTAGCATCAGACAGCACGTAAGTTACATCCATGGATTGGGGTTAGGGGTTGTGCTGGATAGTTTTATGTCAACATGACACAGGCGAAGTCATTGGAGGGGAGAGAACCTCAGTAGAGAAAACGTCTCTGTAACAATCAGGCTGTAGGTAAGAGAGCAAGCTAAGCATAGTGGGCCAACCAGTAAGCAGCACTTCTCTAAGACCTCTGCGTCAGCTCCTCCTTCCAGGTTTCTGCCCTGCCTTCCTTTGATGTGATATGGGATCTGACAGATCCATGGTATCTGACACTTGGCACTATGTGGCAGGGCTGCAGTCCTTGAAGAGAGCCCAGGAGGGGCTTCTGGTAAAAGCACAGTCCAGTTGCAGCAAGGAACCCCCAGCAGTTTGGGAGATGCCAGTGCCAGGGGATGACCACCAAGAACAGCAGCAGCAGTGGAGGGGAGCCAGCTGGAGCCTGGAAGGCAAACTGCGTGCTGCTGGGAAAGGTTGAAGTGATCCAGGCCCCTGGAGAAGCCCATAGGACTGTGAATGAATCCTGGATTATTGGACATTGAATTATTTGCAGTGTTTGGTTTTGCTTTGATCTGATTGTGACTGTGCCCTGGTTCTTCCTTCTTGAAGTAAAAAAATATTTAACTTAATTTTGATTTTTACAGGAGCCTACAGTAGAGACACTTTGAACTTTTAAAAGAGATTTTAGATTTTTAAAGAGATTGGATATTTTTAAAGGGACTGAACTTCTTTTTTTGGATTCAGGGTCTCACTATGTAGCCCTGGCTAGCCTGGAACTCAGAGATCCTTTTGTACCTACCCCGAGGTGCTAGGATTAATGTGCATCACTTTGTCTGACCGTTTTACTAAAGCCTGTAACTTGTAACTTAAGCTTGTAATTCAATATACAGCTGATATTCAACTCCCAGTCTTCCTGTCTCTACCTCTAAAGCCTTTGACAGAGAGCACATAGCACATAAATAATACTCAGTAAAGGCTGGAGGCCACTGGATGACACTGTGTCGTCTTTAGTTACTTTTTGAGAAATGATCTTCCCCTGACCCTTGTGTTCATCAACTGAGCTAGGCTGTCGGCCAGTGAGCGACAAGCATACTCTTGTCTCCATCTCCATAGTCTTACAGAGACAGGCTTTTAAAACAGATGTTTGGGATCTGAACTCAGGTCCTCATGGTGATGTAGCAAGTACTCTGAGTAAGTGGTCCCCCTAAACTTCAACTCTAATTTTAAAGAACAATTCACCCAACAAAGTTGGAAATGTATCTAGGGTGGATAATTCATATTTGGGAAGAAAAAGTTTAGGGGTCTCACCCAGGGTTCGAAGCCCATTTCCGTACAGTTTCTTCACTATCACCGTCACACAAATCAGCAAAAATTGCTTCTAAATCTTCTAACTGATGAGTTCGAGCATCAACAACATCTACCAAATCTTCCTTTAAAAACATTGAAAAACTGAGGTTACAGCTGCTCCTTCAAAAAACCAAATATTATTATGATGAGAATACCAGTTTACTTAGCTAAAAATATCTCCTATGCACCAAGGGGGCCTTCACCAACACACACACCTGTGTGGGTGAGCATCTATATGCACACACACAATCTGCAGAGTCAAGAACATTTAACTAAGCTACAGCATGTTCTTAGAGCCTGGCATGGCGGCTCACACAATTCCAGCACTCAGGAGGCTCACTTTGAGGCCAGCTAGAACTCTGTAGCCTCTCACTGAAAACAGAAGTGCGGCAGGTTTTAGTGAGAACGTGCAAGGCTTACCTCAGTAAGGTTACTGTCAGGCTTTTTAAATTGGTAAAGCTCCTGTAGAATTTTGTACTCATCCTGTAAGACAAAACAAAAAGCCCCCCAAGGTCAGCAGTTCCCAACAGTGTCTGTGATACATCCTAGATAACACCCAAAGGATTGAGAACTGTATACTCTATCTTTGTATTATAAACAGGCATACTGTATACTTTAGATTTCCAAAGATGTCCTAATTTATCAGTACAAGTTTATCTAGCTGGGCATAATATAGTATAAAACTTAGCTGATAGGCTAACAGGTCATGAAAGTATTTCCAATACCATTACCATTATGTGAATGGATAAACCCATGATCTAAATGGGCTTCAGCTGTTGATGGGAGTCATGTATGTCTTCAATGACAGTGACAGAAGTCCCCCTTGTGTGCTATGCGGCTACTTTCCTAGTTACAGAGACCTCTGAGTACCAAAGTATGCTGGCCTGAGGAATGGCAGACACAGACCCTGAGTTAAGAAAAGATGCCCAAGACATCTAGGCTTTGGAAGTAAATGAAAGCAATAAATAAAACTCCTTCTTAAAAGCATAGCTAGTCAGCGCCATATGAAGTGGCTGCATCTGCTCTCACTGTTTTATTTAGTACCACACTGCAGCAGTCTTCCATGCTTTGCTGATTGTACAGTTCCGAGCTGGGGTTTACTTACACACTTTCTTTGTAGCACTGGAGATTGAACCCATGGCCCTGAGCAAGGTAGGCAAGTACTCTAGTACTGAGGCACACCCTTTGCAGGCTGAGTGACTGCTTATGCTGCGAGTCAGAAAGGCAGTACCTTTCCCAGGATGACACAGTTGGCAAGCAATGGATTCGAGAAGCTGAATTACCTATCTTTTTTTTTTTTTTTTGAGACAGGGTTTCATGTAGCACAGGCTGAATTTGAACTCACGATCTCCTATATCTACTTCCCAAGTGTTGGTGTTACAAGTGTGTGCCATTATATCTTGTCCTGTTATCTTTGTTTATATTGAAATTAAAGATGGGCCAGTGAGATAAGTTTGAAACCAGGTTTGAAAAGTTGTTCTCTGACATCCACATGTGCACTATGGCATGTCCTATCACTCTCCCCCTCCAATAAATAAATTTGTGTAATAAGAAATAAAAATATGGCTAGTAAATTATAAAGTATAATTCAGGTTGGATATCTTTGTCCTATCAAATTCCAGAGTCTTTCAGATTTTGGAGTATCTGGGGACTTTACAGGTGCACATCATCAGGGTTCATAGAAAGTTCTGGATTTTGAAGTACTTTAGGTTTTGTAATTTTTAACTAGGGATGATTAACTTGTATATAATTTTTAAAAGACTGGAAAAGAACAGAAGAATATGTGGCAGAAAACATGGCCTTTGAACCTAAAATAAATATCATGTGGATGTTTGCAGACAGCTTGCTATCTGTAAGCCAGAGACTTGCTATGCAATTGTCAAGGCCTATGTTTTCAAACTACCACATTTACCTGAGTGAACATTTCTTTGAAGGGGTTTTTGACAGAAAAAAAATCCAAGTCAATATCCAGAACAAACGCATCTCCAGTCTTCAACATGCCCAGAATCTCCCCTGTGCTGGCTGTGCCCTGGCTCTGCTGACTTCCAGAGCATGAGTCACTTCTTGGTGTCACTGCATCCCCTCGATGTCCTTCTGAGCAAGAGTCTCCATCAGCAGCGACAGTGCTCTCTCCACCTCCCAGTGCCAGCCTGGGCTTCTTTGTAGAAGACACAGAGTCACCGTCATCTTGATTGCTACAGAGTTTGTAAGGTTCTACCATAATCACATCTAACTGTAAGGGCTTTTGGTTCTCTAGCTGATCTTCAGGTACAAACAGACCGTCACTTAGGAAGTAATAATCTGTACTTGTAACCCTGGACCAAAAGAAAAAATATTGTAAGGAACGGGCATGTGAGCTGACATTATACTGTGACACTGTAGACATAAGACACGTGACAAAACCAAGGGGTTTGAACACTTGCACTTTCTTTTCAGCAGAATCAGCTTTCTCCAAATTCCGAGCTAGCACCATATGTCTGCCACACGAGTTCTGATCAGTGACTGTGACAGAACAGGTGAATGGCACATACTCTCTCTGTCCCTGCTAACCAGCTCTGACTATGAACGTGGAAAGTTACTATGAGGACTCAAGAGTTCGGGGAACATGAAGATAGGGAGTCAGTTGTACTTACTCATGTCTATAACTCAGACCTTGGAAAGGTAAGGCGGGGCTGGTAAGGCAAGTATGAGGCTAGACTGGGCTACAAAGTGGGACACACACACACACACACACACACACACACACACACACACACACACGAAAGGCAGGACAAGGAAGAGCTAGGAAAACTAGACATTTGTTATACAGGCTTGATATATGTATGTTTAGGTGTGCATGGATCTCATGGGGCTGGAGACACAGGTGCGTGTGAGCTTCCTGAACATGGGTGCTAAGATCCCAACTCCAGTCCTTTGAGAAAGCAGGAAGTGCTCTTACTTGCTGAGTTGTTTCTCTACCCTGACTTTTTCTTTCTTTTGTAAAGAGATATAGTGTGACCCCATTCAGAGCCTGCCCCACATGTGGCCCATACATATACAGCCACACAATTAGACAAGATGGATGAAGCAAAGAAGTGCAGACCGACAGGAGCCGGATGTAGATCGCTCCTGAGAGACACAGCCAGAATACAGCAAATACAGAGGCGAATGCCAGCAGCAAACCACTGAACTGAGAATAGGACCCCCGTTGAAGGAATCAGAGAAAGAACTGGAAGAGCTTGAAGGGGCTCGAGACCCCATATGTACAACAATGCCAAGCAACCAGAGCTTCCAGGGACTAAGCCACTACCTAAAGACTATACATGGACTGACCCTGGACTCTGACCTCATAGGTAGCAATGAATATCCTAGTAAGAGCACCAGTGGAAGGGGAAGCCCTGGGTCCTGCTAAGACTGAACCCCCAGTGAACTAGACTGTGGGGGGGGAGGGCGGCAATGGGGGGAGGGTTGGGAGGGGAACACCCATAAGGAAGGGGAGGGGGGAAGGGGGATGTTTGCCCGGAAACCGGGAAAGGGAATAACACTCGAAATGTATATAAGAAATACTCAAGTTAATAAAAAAAAAAAAAAAAAAAGAAAAAAAAAAAAAAAGAGATATAGTGTGACCATGATGCTCATTCTGGTACTAACTCTGGTGCTCAAGTGATCTTGCCTCAGCAGCCCAAGAATCTTGGACAATAGGGGTGTGTGTGTGTGTGTGTGTGTGTGTGTGTGTGTGTGTGTGTGTGTGTGTGTGTATATTTATTCTGATTCTAGAAATATCTGTGTGTTCTGGGCTTTTTGACTATATTATGTCTTGGTGAGGACTTAGAACACTAAATTCAAATACATTTTTCAGAGGCATACTGTGATGGTTTGCATATGCTTGGCCTGGGAAGTGGTACTATTTTGAGGTGTGTCGTTGTTGGAATAGATGTGTCACTGTGGGCGTGGGTTTTAATACAATACCCTAGTCCTAGCTGCCTGGAAGTCAGTATTCTGCTAGCAGCCTTCAGATGAAGCCGTAGAACTCTCAGCTCCTCCTGCACCATGCCTGCCTGGATGCTGCCATGCTCCCACCTTGATGATAATGGACTGAACCTCTGAACCTGTAAGCCAGCACCAATTAAATGTTGTCCTTATGAGTTGGCTTGGTCATGGTGTCTGTTCACAGCAGTAAAACCCTCACTATGACACATACTCTACTACATGAAAATAATACAACTTATTTCTCACCTATCCACACTTTAAATACACAGCCTAAGCTACTGATTCTCCTGAGTGCTGACCTCTCCTGAGTGCTGGCATTATGGGCATATACCGACACACCTATCCATAGGAATTGAGTCTGGGCCTTCAAGCACACTAACCAAACACCTAACTGAGGCTCCACCCCAGCCCCCATAGCTATAAATTTAAAATGACAGTTTTCAAAACAAATCAATGACAGAAAAACAAAGTCTAAGCTTGTTAAAAACTAACATCCTACTAAAGACAATGACTGTAACCGCAACTTAAATTTATAGTCCACATGTGGGTATGTAAGCTAGTGTGTGCATATGGAAGCTATTGGTCATCCTGGGGGTCATCCCCCTGAGTATCTCCCACCTTGCTTTTGAGACTATTGCTGGTCTGGGGCTCATAAGTAGGCTGTACTGTCTGGCCTATGAGCCTGTCTCTGGGTCCCTGGAATTGGCATTAGACGTAAGTGCCACACGCCTAGCTTTGTTACATAGGTTTTGGGATCAAGCTCGGGCTCTCATGCTTGTACTGTAAGCACTCTACCAACTTCGCTATATTCACAGTCTTATAATCTTTTTAGTAAAGCAAGTTTTACCTTTTCTATTCTGTAAATAAGTGAACTCAGACTCATGGTTATATGCGATTGGCTATTCACACATTTGTACTTGCTAGACTAACACACACCATGAGGTAAGCAAAATATTCCCAAACTGTTGTTATGCATTAAGTTTCCAAAAATATCTATGCTGCTATGTGCCAGAGTAAGACCCTGTCTCAGAAAAACCACGGCAGGTGTGTGATGCATGTCTTTAATCCCAGCACTTGGGGGGCACAGCTTTGTGAGTTCAAGTCTAGCCTGGTCTCCAGAGAGAGTTGTAGGCTATGCAAGCTAATGTGAGAACCTGTCTCAAAGTAAAAAACAAAAAACCTCACACACACACACACACACACACACACACACACACACACACACACACACACACATCCCTGTCAAGCTGGGCACAGTGGTTTACACCATTAACCCCAGCACTTGGGAGACAAAAGGGCTGTTGTAGTCTGTCAGATAGCAGCAGCAAAAAAAAAAAAGCTATGAAGTGACTTGATTTTATAGGTTCTATTAGGTCCACTCAACATACTGAACTCACTCTCATAAAGACCAATATTACGTACAATATTTGTTACATGTTGAGTTCTAAATACTTAAAAATTATATAGTAAGTACAGTTTTTATAAGTCAAGATGATGCTACTCACATAAATGACCAAAACACACACCACCAGAAGTAATACTGTCATAAAAACGGAAACAGAAATAAAGGGCACAATTTTCATTATCTGTTAGGGCCCAGAAAGTTCTGTGTATCTCTTATCCCGAGAGAAGTCAGACCTTGACTGCTGCTTCTAAAGACGACTCTGTAGCAGCACATGACAGGGGATGCTGGTTAAGGACTTCACACAAAAACCCTGATACACATACAGTTCCAGTCAGAGGGCATAATAATTTATCTTAGACTAAATACCGAAAACCACATTAATAAATGTAAAACCTAAGTAAGTCCAGACACTGACTTATTAAAAATAAAAACAAAACCAGTGCATTTTGTTGTTGTTCTTTTGCTTGTTTGAAACATGGTCTCATGTACCCACCGTTGGACTCAAACTCACTCTGGGGCTGAGGATGACCCTGAACTCTAGATCTTCCTGCCTCTACCTCCAGAAGGCTGGGATTACAGATACGTGCCACAACTCCCAAGTTTGTCCCCTCCCCGAAAGTGATGTACTATGGAGTTATATCTCCAGTCCTTATTTTGCATCTAACACAGGGTCTCGCTCTATAGTTCAGGCTGACTCTTAACTTTGAGCCCCGCCCCTCCATGTCAGCTTCTCAAGGTCTGCGATTATAGACGTGTTTCGCTTCCCTGCCTGGCTTACTTCTAAGAGTTAAATTCAACACAGGATAGGTGCATCAGGAGCAGAAAAAAATACACCACTGGTTATATAGTACTACAGTTATGGTCGTACAGTAGTACATACTATGGTTCTATAGTACTAAATATAAATAGCACCATTGGTTATGTTGGCACAACAAAGACTAGATGGAGTTAGCCAGCAATGGAACCCAAATTCTAGGGAATGTTATTTAAAACAGAGCAAATCAATTTAACTAGTAACCATACAAAGATTACCCGAAGGAGAGCAAAAAAAAAAAAAAAAATCAAAACTCTGTTTTTGGTGGTTCAAGAACTGTTTTTGGCGGGGCTGGGGCCTACCATGACCCTGTAGTAGGAAGTTACTTCAGGAATCCAAAGTGTAATGAGAAGAATTCAAATCCTCTCATACTCATCGAAAACGAGGACATTACCTGATGGTTGTGGTGGAAATGTCTTTGCCTACTAAGAAGTGGTGTTTGCCCTCTCTGATTTGCTGGGCCCATGTGGGATGAAGCCATATTACGTGAGAGAAATGGCCAGCGTAAACTGCAGGCATAATCCAATTTTCAATACTTAGTTCTCTGGAAAAAATGGAAACATTAGAATATTAACAAATGATTTCCTCCAAACATTAAGACAGCAGGTTTTAACAGTATGGCCCCTTGGGAGGTTCCCAAGACTGCAAAATTAACGCTAATTTCACAGAAATACTGTTTTCTTTCTTTCTTTCTTTCTTTCTTTCTTTCTTTCTTTTTTTAAAGATTTTGTTTATTTTATATAAGTGAGTACCCTGTCACTCTCTTCAGACACCAGAAGAGGACATCAGATTGTGTTGCAGATGGTTGTGAGCCACCACGTCATTGCTGGGATTTGAACTCAGGACCTCTGGAAGAGCAATCAGTGCTCTTAACTACTGAGCCATCTGTCCAGTGAAATACTGTTTTCTGAATAAACATTTGTACTGATGGCATGCAAGCATCACGGTGGGTTGGTATCCTCAGTGCCACGACACCCAAGGTCTTTTAGTAGTCACTGCATGTTTCGCCCCCTAGGAAAGTGATCTACTATGGAGTTACATCGCCCTTGTCCAAAGGTAGTTTTACTGAAGAACGTTCTTGGTTTTATTAATTCTTGTTCCTAAGTAGATATTTTAAAATATTCTGTGAAGCAAAAAGAGGGCTGCACCAAAACTTCTGCTGTAGACCGTGAAGTACAACAGTTGCTTCAAGGAAAAGCACTGAATTCCGAAATGAATTGTCTTTGAAAGATCAATTAACTGGTTATTTAGACACAGGACTGAACCTCTGGAGTCTGTATTCCAGCCAAGCTTTTGTAAGCTTGTGGAGGATCAAAGAATAGTCAGAACATTACTTACCTGAATTAGTATTGAAAATACTATCTCATTTTCTAATCACTTTTGTAAGAGCACGAATCTTAATCATAAACTTCAATCAAAATGGCACATAGCAATGGACTGAATCAAACAGATGGAGAATCCGGGTGTCATTTGCAAGGGCAAAAATGAAAGAATTGCCTTGTCTGGCCCCAGTGGCAGTGTCTTAGTCAGGGTTCCTATTCCTGCACAAACATCGTGACCAAGAAACAAGTTGGAGAGGAAAGGATTTATTCAGCTCACACTTCCACGTGGCCGTTCATCACCAAAGGAAGTCAGGACTGGAGTTAACACAGGGCAGGAAGCAGGAGCTGATGCAGAGGCCATGGAGGGATATAACTTACTGGCTTGCTCAGTTTGCTTTCTTATAGAACTTGGGTATAGACTACCAGCCCAGGGATGGCACCACCCACAATGGGCCCTTCCACCCTTGATCACTAATTGAGAAAATGCCTTATAGCTGGATCTCACAGAGGCATTTCTTCAAGGGAGGCTCCTTTCTCTGTGATAACTCCAGCTTATGTCAAGTGGACACACAAACATAGCCAGATACACTAAGATATTGGTTATCAAGGGTAGGAATGTGTGGTGGTTGAATGAAAATGGACCCATAGACTCACATATAGGAATGCCTAGGGAGTGGCCTTTATTAATCCAATCAAGATAATCCCTCACAGGCAAGCCCTGTAGCCACTTCTCAGAGAATTCTAGATTCTGCCAAGAATCTAGACTTCTGTCAAGAATATTGACAACACTTAACCATAAAGAGGCTACAATGTAGCCCTGGCTCTCATCAAACTGTAATTCTTCTGCCTCAGCATTCCAAGGGCTGGGATCACAGGTTTCAGCCACTGCACTCGATCCTTATTTTGGCTCTTTTAGTTAGTTAAAAAAAATGTTCTAACTAAAATTTAAAAGGGCAAACAAACAAAAACAAATAAAAAACCCAAACATGAGTGTAGCAGAATCTATTGTTTATCATGTTATACGTTGTATTTCAAATACATAAAATATGATAAAAAAAAATGTTACCCAAAGAGTGCTTCTTTATCAAACACAGTGTCTGCCGGCATATTCACAGGAATAAGGAGGTCTGGGTGGGAGTCAAAGTGTAAAAAACGTATATTACTGTCAGGAAGATGCTTCGAACCTATGGCCCGGTATATGAAAGGCAGAACCTGTAACAGAGACAGACGCATACACACTTGTCAAGTGCAGACAAAACAAAAGAAAAAACTGCATCAACTTGAAGTGCACCAAGTTGCTGAAGTGGGAAAATACAAAAATGGTAGATGGTTCTGACGATAATCTCCATCTTTATCACCCAACAGTCCAGAACCACGTACTCTAGTATTAAACTGTGTTCCAGGTACCTGGGCATTTTCTGTCCCTTTAGGATGGTGGTGCTAGACTAGATGACTTTTTCCTCTTACTCGCTATACATCCAAGTTTACTACCAAATTTAAAAGCCAGACTAACCCAAAGTTGAGTTTCTCAGAGATAGACCTTCTTTCCAACTTTCTCCATCAGTAAATAACCTTCTCCCACTTTTTCCTGGGGACAGGGGTTGAACCCAAGATCTGCGGCCAGCACTGTACCACTGAGCTTCGTTCACTCTAGATCCCCTTTGTTTTATATCCAGAGACTCTCCACAGGTCCATAAACAAATCTAGACTTGCTTGGTTGTCTTCCAGAAGTCTACTGAAGCACTGCCATATAAAACGTTAATAAACGCTAAGGCTTACGTCTTCAGCGACAGCCCTATAATACATTCTACGATTATTGGGGACCCATTTCACCGCCGCGGGTTCAGGTCGTAGGTAACCTCGTTAAACGGTAGGATGATGACGTCGGCAGGGGGACAGGCTGCGCCAGCGTTAGGTGCTGGTCAAGTCTCTGCAGGCTGCCGGGGTTCGAATCCCTCCTGCCAGGGCTCGGTGGCTTGCGTCGCCCGCTCACCTCCTGGTGATCCTCCACTACCCACACCGGGAGCCTGGGATAGCGCCTGAGGCGCGCGCCGTCGCCTCCCGTGTCACTCATGTCTCCGCGCGACCGAGGCCGCGGTGACTCTGAGACACCCGGGAGAGGAGCCCAGCACCTCCAAGCCGCGCGCCCCACGGTCCATTAGCGGCGGAAACGCGCGCTCACCCGGTTGCGCTTCCGGATTGGAGGACAACAAGGTGGAGGGGCGTGTGTGAGACCTGTAGACATTGTCGATTGGACTAGACGTCCGTCACTCTCTCTGATCTACCAATCACAGCACAAAAGGTGCTGCGACGCGCTCCGGAGAGTTTTCCCTCCCCAGGCCCAGCTTTCTCGGCTTTGCTTTTTAATTCCCGGGGTTTCCTGTTCCGGAGGCGCGGGGTGGCGCCTCTGCCGTGGAGGCTGTTATAGTAACCAGGCTGGGCTTTGATGGCGGCGACCTCGGTACTATCTGTAGGTAAACCGGGGCGCGTGATGGGCGTTCGGAGAACGAGAATCGAGGGTCGGGATTTAAATGGAGTCCGGGACTGAGCGAAAGGATCCTGGGAGCTTGGGTCTGGCAGCTTCGGGGCAGATCTGCCTCCAGGGCGAAAGAGATACAGATCCCGTTGATGTGGAGCAGCGGGATGGGATGCCTTTCATCTATTTGTGGAGCACAAGCGGTGGTGTAGGCGCGGGGCGGCCCGGGCTCCAGTGGGAGGCGAGTCCCGGAGTCTGGCACTTAACCCCGCAGGCTGGCGGGAGATGCAAACTAGACTACATGCAGTTGCTCATCGTCCTGCAGGAGGCCGGGCTGCAGGTTCAGCCTGGGGAAAGTGCGGGGTTTCAGCGACTTCTAGACACACCTTGCAACCCTCGTGTGTCGATCGCCGGTCCTGGACAAGTAAACTGTTCAGAATAGCTCCCTCGGTTTCCCTGCTTTCAAAGGGCATTCCCAGGAATAGGTATTTCCCACTTGCATTAACTCACTGACTTGAGTTAAACTTTGCATCCACAGTACAGTGAGTGGTACAGTATTGTCTAGCTTTTCTAACGGAGTATGCCGTTCCGTTTTTACACTGTGGAGAGGTGTTAATTCCCCTGACTGTTGTCCAACTCTAGCTTCAGTTCAGTCCTTTTTGTTCTCCTGGACTCTCTACATCCTTATTTTCTTGTATTTATCACATTGCATTTTTCCTTTTAAAGTGTTTGGGACATGTTGTGTTGTTGTTATTATTATTATTATTATATAAACATTTGTATGTGGATTTTGCGATCCTTGAACTCAGCAGGCTTGTGCGCCTTACCCATCTTTGAGTCTACAGAGTTTGGGACAGTGTCCCACATATGCTGTCTCAGTAAGTGATGGAGTCAGTGAATATGTCTGCTTCCGAATATGTCTGCTTCCCAGGTAGTTTTGAAAATGTGTATTTGTGGGAGGAATAGAATGAAAATGTAAACTTAGTGATTTAGAGACATACCCAATGAGGGAGATTAAAACTTGCCTGCCGTTTACTGTGTGCAGAGGCTGTGAAGGATGCAGGAATGACTGAATGAGCGCATGATTTCAAGGATCTAGTAAATGCTGGAGGAGTTCACCATGGGCACACGTGACTGTCACATACAGCAGATTCTGGTAAGTTCCCTAAAAGAAGTGAGTATACACTAAGTAGTAGCAACCTAGAAGGGATGAGATTGAGTTCCCAAAGGAAGTCAGGAGTTCTTCACAAGAAGAGGTTGGTGGATGGTTAGGAATTCATTGGACAAGTTAGGGAGAATGGAAGCGAAAAAGTTTTATGATAGTGCTTGGTATGTTAAGTGATCCAGAAACTATGGGCTGACAGGGACTTTGTGGAGAAGGAAGTAAGATGATAGCCCGGGAGAGATTGGGTTCAGTTTCTGTAGGGCCTCAAATCCCAAGGAGCAATCATTGATCCTATTATTTGGTAGCTATTGTTTATTAAGCAGTAATTGATAGAGCTCATATATATATATATATATATATGTATATATATATGTGTATATATATATATGTAAGTTTGATAGAGACAAACATTTTTAAAAATTTTATTTTTGTGTGTGTGTATGTTTGTGTGTGTGTGTGTGTGTGTGTGTGTGTGTGTGTTTGTAACTTCTCTAGAGTTAAAGAACTTACAGAAAGAACTGACAGAATGAATCTACATGTATAGAAAGGGGATTTATTAGAATGACTTGCACGCTGTGATCCACCTAATCCAACAATGGCTGGCTATCAATGGGAAGTCACAGCAGTTTCATATTAGATGTCCTGCCTATCACATATTTACATTACGATTCATAACAGTAGCAAAATTACAGTCATGAAGTAGCAATGAAATAACTTTATGGTTGTTTGGGGGGGGGGTCACCAGAACATGAGGGACTGTCCTAAAGGGTCATAGCAATAGGGAGGTTGAGAGCCACTAGCCTACATATTTGTATGTATACTTGTGTGCAGGTACCTCCAGAGGCTGGAAGAGGGCACTGGATCTCCTGACAGCTGTGAGTCACCCAGCATGGGTGCTGGAAACTGAGCTCTGCAAGAGCAGCAAGTGCTCTCCACTGCTGAGCTGTTCTCCAGCCCCTAGAAAGATGTTTCTACATTAAACCTTGAGCGTCCTAGAGCTCCAGCTCTGTAGACCAGGCTGGCTTTGCACTCACAGAGATCTGCCTGTTTCTGCCTCCCCAGTTCTGGGATAGCCTTGTGTGGTGTGTGTGTGTGTGTGTGTGTGTGTGTGTGTGTGTGTGTGTGTGTAAGTTCATTCGTGTTTGCAGTGTTCTGTGGGAAGAGCTGAGGATGAAAGTAAAGAATGGTGGTTGTTTCTTAGTCAGGTTGTGGCTCTATTTGAATTAGACTCAGGTTTCACTGGGGTTTTTGGGTTAGCTTTATGCCTACTTTATATTACAGTGAAGGGAATTCTGTCTGTGGAGGATGGAGGAAGTCTTTCCTTCAATCTTCTACCAAACCTTAGCAATGGCTAGTTTTGGGTTAGCACAGCTGCCCAACTAACAAGGACAGCAATTTGCTTGGAAAATCGACCATAGCTCAGTATGCTCCTGATTTGGTAAGAGACTAAGAGCATTAGAGGATTTAAAATCACTGATAATCGTAAACCAAGACAACCCCCTCCATACCCCTCCCCCACTTTTTTTAAGCACTGGCACTTTTGGAAATGTGTTTAAACCTTTTCTGTCTTGTAGAACTTACATCGTGAGCGGAAGATGTAGCTTATCTACAGTGTACCTCGAGATGCAAGGCAATACGTGGTAAGTGGGATGCTGGAAATGGCAGTTTCGAGAGAGTAGAGGAGAGGGGGAAGGTAGTGGGCCAGAGAGGATGGGAAAGTTTCAGATACAGGGGAAGGGCAGGGACTGTGTTCATTCTGTTATCTGTGGTCATCACTTGTTAAGAGATTTTTGTGGAGGGCTAGGAGCCAGACCAGAAGAGTCAATGAAACATCCTAGAGGCCTCCCCTGATCGAGCTTGCAGTTCTTGATGTCACATAGGCATTGAAGGTAGACCTACATAATTATTGGTGGACTGTGACGCTTGCAGGACCTGCTAAGAAGCCACGCAGAGTGTTATAAGAGCGGGTGTATTATTCAGGGTTCTCTAGAGTTAGAGAATTTATAGAATGAATCTCTTTCATTTCATAAAAAGATTTTGTTAGATTAGCTTACAGACCTTTTTTGTAGTTACTGTGATGGTTTATATATGCTTAGCCCAGGGAATGCCAGTGTTTGGAGGTGTGGCCTTGTTGGAGTAGGTATGGCCTTGTTGGAGTAGGCGTGTTACTGTGGGCGTGGGCTTTAATACCCTAGTCCTAGCTTCATAGAAGCCAGTATTCTACTAACAGCTTTCAGATGAAGATGTAGAACTCTTTTTTTTTTTTTTTTTTTTTTTGCTTCTTTTTTTCTGGAGCTGGGGACCGAACCCAGGGCCTTGTGCTTCCTAGGTAAGCGCTCTACCACTGAGCTAAATCCCCAGCCCTTTTTTTTTTTTTTTTTTTTTTTTTTTTTTATAAGCACACAATTATCCTGGTGCTTTTCTTTTTTTTTTTTTTTTTTTTTTTTTTTTCCGGAGCTGGGGACCGAACCCAGGGCCTCGAGCTTCCTAGGTGAGCGCTCTACCACTGAGCTAAATCCCCAGCTGAAGATGTAGAACTCTTAACTCCTCCTGTACCATGCCTGCCTGGATTAGGCTGTTGTAGTTTCCTATTGACTTTAATCACAGGATGTGACTAAGAGACGTCCTAAGGGATCTTCTGCACTCCAGACATAATCCTTCTTATCTCCACTGTGGAGAGGCAATCCAATTTCCCCATGGTAATTTGTATTTATCACTCCTCCTAGCACTGTTATTCCTTTCTTAGCTTGCTATACTTGTTTAAAATGCTCTTCATGACACTTAACCAGAGAACAAAGTCTATGATGGGCGTTTCTGAGACTTCCATTGTCAGTGCAATTAATCTTGAGTTTCTTCACGTTGGCCTCAGGCAGACTCTTCAGACAAGGGCAAAAAAGTAGCCATTCTTTACCAAAATACCAGAAAAAGTCTCTAGGCCACATATTGAAATTCTCCACTGAAATGTCTTGGGCCACTTCTGCACAATTCAAATCACTCTCATAAAGTCTTCTATATTCCTACTAGGATAACTCATTAAGCCCAATTTAAAGCATTCTACTGCTTTCCAAATCCAAAGTCCTAAAATTCCACATTCTTCCAAACAAAAGCATGGTCAGGTTTATCAGCAATACCACAGTCCCTGGTACCAACTTCTGTCTTAGGATTTTACTTCTGTGAACAGACACCAGGACCAATGCAAGTCTTATAAAGGATATTTAATTGGGACTGTCTTACAGGTTCAGAGGTTTAGTCCATTAACATCAAGAGGGGAACATGGCAATATCCTGGCAGGCATGGTGCAGGAGGAGCTGAGAGTTCTACATCTTCATTTGAAGGCTGCTAGCAGAATACTGGCTTCTATGAAGCTAGGACTAGGGTATTAAAGCCCATGTTCACAGTGACACACCTACTTTGATGGGGCCACACCTCCAAATAGTGCCACTTTTTGGGCCAAGAATATACAAACCATAACTAAGCCAACAGTGGCTGGCTGTGAATGGCTGTGAAAGTCCAACAATTCTGTAGTTACATAGTCTATGAGGCTGGATGTCTTAGCTGGTTTTCAGTATATGCTGGAAGCTGATAAAAAATAGGCTCTAATGTAAGTGAAGGAGTGAACTTGCTAAGAAGGTAAGAGCAATCAGGCAAAGAGCAAAAGCTTCCTTCTCCCATGTCCTTATACAGGCTTCCAGCAAGGAGGTGTGGCCCAGATTAGGTACAGATAATTAAAGATGTGTCTTCCTACCTCAGCGATCTGGATCAGAAGTAGTTCTTCCTACTAAAAATTAAGCAAAAATCTCCTCAGAATTGTGGCTTCCGTTTTTTGGGTTTTAGTTCTAATAATAGTCAAGTTGGTAAGAATAGTTATCCCAGAAGGTGATGGGGTTGCTGAAAGGTCAGAAAGAATACTGTAGCTAGTTAAGGAAGTTATTTATTTATTTATTTTATTATTTATTTTATTTTAAAAAAATTTTTTATTAGATATATTTCTTTACTTACATTTCAAATGTTATTCCCCATCCCAGTTTCCTGTCCATAAGCCCTCATCCCTTCCCTTCCTCCTCCCCCATACGGGTATTTCCCTCTATGCATCCCCCTTACTGCCCCTCCCCCCCACATATTCTCCTGCACTGGGGGTCCAACCTTGGCAGGACCAAGGGCTTCCCCTTCCCCTGGTGCCCCAACAAGGCTATTCTCTGCTACATATGCAGTTGGAGACCTGGGTCAGTCCATGTGTAGTCTTTCGGTAGTGGTTTAGTCCCTGGAAGCTCTGGTTGGTTGTCATTGTTGCTTTTACGGGGTTGCAAGCTCCTTCAACTCTTTCAATACTTCCTCTAATTCCCCCCAAGGGGGTTCTGTTCTCAGTTCGGTGGTTTACTGCCAGCATTGACCTCTGTATTGGACATGCTCTGGATGTGTCTCAGGAGAGATCTATATCCGGTTCTTTTTAGCATGCATTTTTCTAGCTTCATCAATCTTATCTAGTTTTGGTGACTGTATATATATGGGCCACATGTGGGGCAGGCTCTGAATGCCTGTTCCTTCAGTTGCTGCTCTAAACTTCGCTTCTATATCCCCGCCTATGGATATCCCCCCCCTTTTAAGAAGGAGTGGGAGCATCCACATTTTGGTCATCATCCTTCTTGAGCTTTCTGTGGTCTGTGGATTGCATCTTGGGTAATTTGAGCTTTTTGGCTAAAAAAGGAAGTTATTTATTAAGTAGTATTAAAGTATTTGCAGAGAAAATGGTAGGAATTTTTTACTTTGGGAGGCAGAGGCAGGCTGACCAACCTGCTCCATATCAAGTTCCAGGCACCCTAGGGTTGCAGAATGAGACCAGATCTCAAAAAACAAACAAAACCAACACAAACAAAAAAACCACACCAAACCCTTTTTATTAGATATAATGACACATACATTGTGTCAGTTTTGAGATAAAGTTTTAGTTAAATAAGGTAAGGTTTCAGGATGACTCCCTGGTATGTGTATTTGTCTTGATACTCAGCAAATGATATTTATTGGGAAGGGAATTGAGCACCCTTGCTTTTCAGCCTTGGTAGAAATAAAGGTCCTGGTGCTAACCCTGCTTGCATACTGAAGGAGCACTGTAGACTTTCATCAGGGTGCCAGAGTGGTCAGTTTTCAGGTTTGCTTTCATGGTGGAGAGTTTTGCCTTGATGTTCAGGTGGCTTTCTTGCTGTACCCTCCCTCACCAGGTGACCAGGTCTCTTCTGTCTTCCAAGGGCACTAATCTCATCTTTAGGTTACCCTATTGTCTTAGTGACTCTTCGGTCGCTGCAACGAGACACCAGAAATAAGGCAGTTTTTATAAGAAAGTGTCTGATTGGAAGTCTTCTCATGGCAGGAAGCATGGTGGCAGGCAGGTAGTCAGGGAGGCATAAGGCTGAGAGCTTATATCCTGAACCACGTGCAAGCGAGCAGAAGGGAGAGGGAGAGTGAGAGAATGAAAGAATGAGAGAGGGAGAGAGGGAGAGGGAAAGAGAAACAGAGAAACAGAAACAGAAAGAGTGAGACAAGGCCTGGGCCTGGTGTGGGCTTTTGAAACTGCAGAGCCTACCCACAGTGACTACCCCAGCTCCTCCACAGACCTAATCCTTCTTAGTAAGTTCTGCTCACTGGGGACCAAGCATGCCAATACATGAGCATATAGGCGCTTTTCTCGTTCTAACCACCACACTCGTGACTCGCTTAAATAACACTGTGACTGACTTTTATCCTAGTTACTTCTTCAAGCTCCATCCTCCATGCATCACCACAGGAATATAAGGATTTTGAGGAAACAAAAACATTTAGTCCATGCCGTCATTTTCAGGGAGTTTGAACATGGAAAAGACGAGGCAGTGCAGAGTTGAGGGAGAACTGGAGGCAAGTGTTGTATGTTGAGTAGACTGGGCCTCTAAGACTGGTGTGAAGGGTAGGGGAGTAGGGAAAGACTGGGAGATGGCAGACGGTCCCCTAGTCCCAAGTACATATTTGGAGATGGAGCCCTAGGCGCTTCTACGAGATAAGCTTTGGCTGGAACAGGAGGTTGGGGATGGGGTTGGATGCACATGAATTTGGTGAGTTGTTACAGCATCTGTTGTGATGGCGTTGGTGTTTCTGTGTGATAGAAGAGAGTTACTGTAAACAGGAGGGATTGAGATGTGAGGAAGGATCCCCAGACGGCACACAGCCTCCGTGGTGGCATCCACGGTGGCCCGGAAAGCACACTGGCTGCTGGAGGGTGCCAGGGATGTGTTGGCAGAAGCTGATCGAGATAACGTGGGCACCAGCCTGCCCATTTAAGTGGTGTTCAGCAGTCCTGTTTTCTCCTTGGCCTTCAGGGAACATGTCGGCTCCTTCTTAGACTGAGGCATTGCCAGGTTTTCGACGACTAAAGGACTAAAGCCGAGTGGGTCAGAGCTGAGTAGGTTGTTTTAACAAGTGAGCTTTTAAGACACCGGGCAAGATTAGAGGGAATGTGGGCGAGGGTAGGAATGAATGGAGAGGAAGAGGAGGGGCAGCCGTTGGGTCCAGGGGTTGGCTGTAGTAGCGGGCGTGTGGAAGAGATGGGAAAGAAGAGCCGGCTGTAAAGATTTTAGGAAAGGAAAACTTTATATGGTTGAATAAATAGTTTGGCCCTACTAAGTGCTTAGGGGCTCATCAGGATAGTTAGGTGTTTAGGAAACCTGCTTGCATAGTGTTTACATGGTGGTGTGCATGTGCATGTGTGTGCGTGTGCATGTGTGTGCATGTGCGTGTGTGTGTGCATGTGCATGTGTGTGCATGTGCATGTGCATGTATGTCTGTGTGCATGTGTGTGTGGTGTGTGCGTGCACACGCGTGTGTGTATGTATGTGTGTATATATTTGTGTGTGTGTAATTTGTGTGTGTGCATGTGTGTGTATATTTATGTGTGTGCGTGTGTGTATATTTATGTGTGTGCGTGTGTGTATATTTATGTGTGTGCGTGTGTGTGAATGTGCATGTGTATGCATGTGTGTGTGCGCGTTTACGTGTGCGTGCATGTGCATGTGTGTGTGTGTGTGCGTGTGTGTGTGTGTGCGTGTGTGCGTGTGTGTATTTATGTGTGTGTAGGTCACAGGATAGCTTGCAGGAATCAGTTCCCTCCTCGCCGTGGGTCTTGGTGAGACCCATGTTCTGATTTCTCCTTTTCTTTTCTCTAAAAAGTCATAGAATGTCTTACCACCCAGGACGAGGGTGTCCCCGGGGACGAGGAGGACATGGAGCCAGACCCTCAGCACCGACTTACAGGCCCCAAAATCTGAGACTTCTTCACCCTCAGCAGCCTCCTGCGCAGTATCAATATGAGCCTCCCAGTGCCCCCTCTTCCTCGTTCTCGAACTCTCAAGCCCCCAACTTTATGCCCCCACGGCCTGACTTTGTCCCTTACCCTCCACCAGTTGCACCGTCAGCACAGGGCCCTCTCCCACCCTGCCCAGTTAGGCCCCCTTACCCCAACCACCAGATGAGACACCCTTTCCCTGTGCCTCCCTGTTTTCCACCCATGCCCCCTCCAATGCCTTGTCCCAACAACCCCCCAGTCTCCGGAGCACCTCCCGGCCAAGGCACTTTCCCCTTCATGGTCCCCCCTCCTTCCATGCCCCACCCCCCACCCCCTCCCGTCATGCCGCAGCAGGTTAATTATCAGTACCCTCCTGGATACTCGCACAGTTTCCCGCCTCCCAATTTCAACAGTTTTCAGAACAACTCCAGTTCTTTCCCACCCAGTGCTAATAACAGCAGCACCCCTCATTTTAGACACCTCCCTCCATACTCACTTCCCAAGGCTCAGAGTGAGAGAAGGTCCCCAGAGAGGCTTAAGCACTACGATGACCACAGGCACCGAGATCACAGTCACGGGCGAGGTGAGAGGCATCGGTCCCTGGAGCGCAGAGAGCGCGGCCGCAGCCCGGAGAGGAGAAGACCTGAGAGCCGCTACCGCTCGGAATATGATCGGGGGAGGACGCCACCGCCGCGCCATCGCAGCTACGAAAGGAGCAGGTAAGCCCGCACGTGACGTTCCTTAATGAAGCTGCAGACACGGCCTGTTTCTGTTTGTTGATCAACTTGTTCACTTTTTTCCCCCTGAAGTTTTTGAGACAGCGTTTCTCTGTGTAGCCCAGGCTGTCCTGGAGTGGTTTAGGGAAGCATTCCAAAATGCCCGGGGTAGACCATGTGGCCTTCCCTTCATGACACACAGTTGTGTTTTAATGATGATTTGATGGCATGGAATTGTTTTAATTTAATATTGTTTTAAATCATTGGGGCTTTAATTTTGCTCATCGTGGTCACCTTCAGTTTGCGACACTGTTCTTTACAAACTGGTGATGTGCGTGCACCACTGCTGACCGAGACGCAGAGCTGCTCAGGGCGCTTTAACACGGTTACCTTTGGAAAGTGAAACAAGACTGCTTATTCATGTTACAGTCTCCAATAGCGTTAGCCCGTTTCCCTGTGCTGAAATGTTCTCATGGAGGGAAGTTTGAAAAATGCTGTTTAGTTGTAGATACTTTTTTTTTTTTTCCCAGTACCAAATTTTTCTAAATAAAAAAAAAAAATAAAATCTTTAATGGAGGCAATTTGTCCCAGTTTCACTTCTGCCATGATAAAAAAAAAAACCCACTTATTTGAGCTGGAGAGGTGGCTCAGTGGTTAAGTGCACTTAACTGTTTTTCCCGAGGTCCTGAGTTCAAATCCCAGCAACCACATGGTGGCTCACAACCATGTGTAATGAGATCTGATGCCCTCTTCTGGTGTGTCTGAAGACAGCTACAGTGTACACATATATAATAAATCTTTAAAAAAACAATTTAAGGGACAAGGGTTTATTTCAGCCTCTGATTCCGAGTTATAGTCCATCACTGTGGGAAGGCAAGGCAGGACCTTGAAACAGCTAGTCACATCACGTCCATAGTCAGAGCAGAGACAACGGCATGCTTACATTCTTACATTGTGCCCCAAGTACAGTTAAATAGCAACTGCAAGATTGTTCCAAGGCACTCTTTGCAGAAAGAGTTATGTCCTTGTTTCCTTGAAAGATCAAGCTTGTTCTAAAGTGTGGAGAAAGAAGCTTAGGAACAAGGTACTAGCATGCAGTTCACAAGGTGGCAGGGCGTCACGCCGTAGGCTTTGCCTAGCTAGGCAGAGCTGTCGCACAGTCTCTCCCAGGCTCCTCTCAGTCAGCTGTACAGCATGGCCGCCTAAGGGATAGCTCACCGCTTGTGAGGAAGAAGGATCTTAGGGCACTGCATACAGATAACACACACGCACTCTTGCTTAGTTTAAGTAGATTTATCATCCATTTATATTCGTAAATGCGATTTATATCCAAATTAGTTTTGAATCCCTGCCCACTTGGAGGGAGCAATTGAATGAAAGGTTATTCCTAGATGTAAATTTGTTGGCTAGATGTTAAAAATACCCAGAATGTCGTCTGGTTTGGTTCTTCATGTTGGATGGAAGAGCTGCCCTTTCGTGTCTTTGATCTGCAGCACCTGTCCCTCACTCTGTAGGCGAGGCTACTCTCGATGTAAACTGTGGCTTTAGTAGAATTTAAGATGGAGAAGGCGTTCGTTCCCACCTCTGGGTGCTTCATTTTGCCGTAATTACCTGAGGATTGTATGTTTCAGGATCATATAATTTGGAGTAATCTTCCTTGAGAGTGGGGTAATCTTTAAGTGAAAGATATTTTGTGTTGGAATTGCTAAGTAGCTGCTAAATTCGACTGCTTTGACTTGACTGTTTTGCTGTTCCTTGGATAGAAGAAGGGGGTAGGGGTTATTTTTGAGTTTAGATTTTTTTAGATTTATTCTTGTTGAACCCTAGTCTGAAGAATCAAGATGTTACATCCTGCTCCGAAAGTTTTGGAATTTAAAGTATTTTATATTTCATATTTTCAAATTAGGGGATACCCAGTTTTGTAAGGTTGATAAATACTCTGAACTTGAAAACTCCAAATGAGGGGTGGTCAGCTTTCTGCTCCTCATCACCCTTCTTCACTTGGGTGATGACTTCTTCCTTCAGATTGGTGGCTCTGATGCAGACACACTGGACGCTGATTTTATTCTAGGTCTTCACTGCGTCTGTCAGATAGACTCAAGCTGTTAGTATATCATAGTATATATGTATGTATACTGTATATATGCTAGTTCATGTCAGCATATGATAGGTTTATGCTGAGAGCCTCCTCGGTCTCTTCTCACTTGAAGTAAATCTGTCTATTTGGGGCGCTTTTATAGAGGAAAGTAGCCCACGTGCTGAAGTTGCAGCCTGGCAGGTTACTGAGCGCTCACAGCTCTAACTCAGGCCCCTCTCCATGAGGCTCCGGCTTGTTCTGATCTCTGCTGTGAGACCTTCAGTCCGCATTTACTTATTAAGTAAATAGTTTTCTAGAAGCCGGTAGTAAGGGAGTTCTTTTGTAGGTTAGCTGATTAAAAGTTCTTGAGAAGATTATGAGAGACTTGTGTTGAGTGGGGGATGACGTCCAAAACTGCCCGTGGAGAGACTCTGCCTGTCTCTCAGTAAACTGAGGAGCAATGAGTAGGAATAGTCCCTGAAGTTTTCGTAGATGTGCAATTTCTTCAGAGGGAGGTTCAGTGAAGACATTCTGAGTCTCTCTGCTGAAAACAGCTGTGTATTATTTCCTCTAAGAGAGCGGGAACGAGAGAGACACAGGCACCGGGAAAACCGCAGATCACCGTCTCTGGAAAGGGCCTACAAAAAGGAATATAAGAGATCTGGAAGGTAAGCGATTAGCATTACCTTTTAAAATTCGAGTTTCTGTGCTTGTCCAACCCTGCCAAGTCTTCATTCCAGCTCTGACCAGCGTGGCCTGGGAGGTGGAGAAGCCCAGTGCTAACGCTGATGGCGTTTGAGGAAGATCTTGTTAAATGTCCTCCAATTAAAAGTGTGTCTGTCTGTAAGTGCTCGCAGTGCTATAAAGCTATGAACTTATAAATTTAGATTAAAGACTACAAGTCTAGATGAAAACTTGACATTGATTCATAATTATGCCCTTAAATTTGCTTGTTTGAGGGAAAAGAGCCAAGTGTCAGTTAGACCCTTTAGCAGTCTGACACCACAGTTGTCACTGCTGCAGTTTAAGATGTCATTTCCACGTCTGAAAGGAGCTCTGTGGTCTTGGATCATGGTGCTTAGGAGCCTGACACAGTGCCGACTGCTTATTGCCTGTCAGCTTTGCTACTAGCTAAGGTTATCCAGCCTCTCTAAGCTGGAGTTCTTTCCGTGTGAAATAAGAGTGACATTTTCCCTGATGACTGGCGAAGCACTGATGAGACAGTACACGTCCCAGGTACCACATGAATGGCCACTCAGTACAACTGTGCGAGCATTGACTTTAACACTAGGCGGTAAGTAAGAAGCAGGAAACTGATCAGGGAAGCCAAGTGAGCTGACTGACATCTGGGGTCCCAACATTTGGGAGGCTGACACAAGAGGACCACTGAGTCTGAGGCAAGCCTGGGCTACAATACTGAGTTCCAGACTAGCCTGGGCTGCAGGGTAAGACTCTGTCTCATTTTTTTTTTTAAAGAACAATTTAAGTATAAACTAAATTAAGGAAATTGAAATCACTATAGCAACATAACTAAATTTGTAAATAAATGCAAAGCTGGTTCTTTGAAAGAGCCTGTACCTAAAAGTGGCAAATGCCAAGTGTGATGCAGAATACTATAGGGATGCAGGTAAGGGAAGCGATCAAATGACGGGAGAGATGGCTTAGTGGTTAGAGACACTGGCTGCTCTTCCAGAGGCCCGGGCTCCTCTCTTAGTGCCTACGGCTGCTGACTGCCATCTGGAACTCCGGTTCCAGGGCAGCTAATCCACCCTTCTGGCCTCTATGACATTGACAACATCTGCTGTATAGAAATACATGCAGGCAAAGCACACATACACATAAAGATAAATAAATTTCCAAAAAAATTACAAAATGATGTAAAGGACAAATTTTATTTTAAACCTAAATACTTGAATACAATGGGTTGAGTTTTAGGAAAACAAGTTTATAAATTTTACACAAGTAACAGAAAACTACTAAGGCAAAAATCATGGAAAAATAGGAAAAGCTGATATTTAAAAAAATTTTTTTTTAGTACAAAAAAAGCTTTAAACTGTTCTCAAACACGCTCAGCTGGTGACGGCAGAGACGACCCAGACCGCAGAAGCCAACCTAGGCAAAGGAAGCTACAAGGCGGTCTCTCGTGGGAATAAACATACCCATTAGAGTGACTACTAGCAAGTTGTTTTCAGTAGTGCGATAAACAGTAATTAGAGGTTTTTCCCAGGAATATATGCATAGCTAGGTTAGTATTATTTAAGGTAAAATTAGTATTTATTTATGGGTAAAACCATTATGAAAGAATGGTCACTTACGAAAGAATAGCATCTGTTGATGAACATGATTTATACCGTGTCAAGAGAGCCAGGCTTAATGTTGAAATCTAGAGGTTTTCCCATAAAAATAAGAGCAAAGTGAAGGAGTACCCATTGCTTATTGTTGTTTCCTGTCAGCAAGTTAAAAACAGCGTCGTTGTGTCCCCTCGATATTGTGCTGTTTTAAATGTGATATTCACTTCTTAATAGGAGAGGTAAATAAAAGTCCAGGGCTTTTGAGAGGACAATCCCACGGCCTTCTGGGAACCCAGCAGTGAAAGGTGGTGTGGAGCAGACCTAGAGAAGTCGTACTGAGGTCTGAAGGGAAGGGTAGGGAACGAGGACTTCAAGGGAAGCAGGAAGAGCATGTTCCCAGGACTTAGTGTAGAGAAATGCTCTGAGGGAGTCCATCCTGGAGGTCAGGAAGTCAGCTGTGATGACTTCTGTGCTAGTGTGCAGTGGGAGTGATCTGATGACCCAGATCATAGCAGGGGCAGAGGTAATGATCTTACTAGGACTTGAGAGCTGAAGACGTACGTGTTGGAGCAGGGAAGAAATAGCAGTCACAATCCTGAGCTCTGGTGTTCCTTATTGTGAGTAGGGGGACATGAAGAAAGAGATAAGAGAATTAGTTGTATTTGGGGCAGTAACATTATGACCAGTGTTCACCAAGGCAGACACAAACTAGTCATGGCATTGGTCTAACATTGTGTGCTCGCCCACAGGCTCGGGATGACAGAGATCATGGTCCATGTGTAAGAAAGACATGCAAATTCATGGAGCACTTCGTCATGTTATAAGAGAGGGGTGGGTAGAATAATCAGAATGTGTTATATAAATGTATGCAACCATCTGGTAAAATTAATGACTTCTGACTTACAGCAAAGATTCTAAGAATACTATTTTGATGAGATGTGTGAAAATGGAACTTGCATGTGTTTTGAGGGTAGTTAAACCTAGTATTAGGTTTATGGAGAGAGGATGCACGCACACTAAGGTGATTGATCTGACAAATGTACAAAGATGCGGTGGTATTCACAGAGGGGAAGTGTTAACTAACCTACCATTAGATTTGTTAAGTTATGGTGTACACATGAAAGAGGAGAGTAGACACCAGTAGTTCTAGCACTTTTGAGGTAAAAGCAGGAAGATCAGGAACTCAAAGATTTTCTCACATCTCATCAAGCATAGTAAGTTTGAAGCCAGCCTTGGCTATAATTAATTAATATAATTAATATTAAAAACTTTAAAAATAAACTCATTAAAAATATTAAAATACAGAATATAATTGTTATCAGTAAGTGGTATTTTAGGTAACTTTTATTAATATGTTTATGCTTCCTTTGTCTTTCTTTGCTGTTTTTCTTTTTTGTTATTGAGGTGGAGTTTCACTGTGTAGCTCTGACTGGCCTAAGGTTGCTATGTAGATAAGCTACAGCCATCTTCCTCCCTCTGCCTCCTCATTGCTGGGGTTATAGGCTTGGACCAGGGTACCCAGGGTTTCTCTGGGCAGCCCTGGCTGCCTTTGAACTCAAGAGATCTGCCTGCCTGTGCATTGTGTTTCTCCAGAGGATACACACTTGCTTACTTGTGTGTGTGTATGTGTGTGTGTGTATGTAGTGGGAGGGCGTGCTCTCGTCCATCCGTGAGTATACCACAGTGTGTCTGTAGAGTCGAGAAGACCGTGTTTGGAAGGCAGTTCTCTCCTTTCACCACGTAGGATCTGGGCATCACTCTTGTCCGGCCTGGCAGAAGCACCGTTACTTGAGCGGCCATCTAACCGGCTCCACACATTTTCTTTTGAGTGATTTGTGCTAACAAAGCTAATGCATGTTGGAATACGTGTGTCTAGATTTTATAGATGTTTTTGAGGCAGAGTCTCAGGTTTGTTCCCAGGCTGGCATGTAGGTCTAGAACTTGAAACAGTCTTCCTACCTTGGCCTCCCACGTGCTGACATTGCAGGTGGGAACCATAGCTTAGCTAGGGTTTCCATTGTGGTGAAGAGACACTGTGAGCATGGAAACTCTTATAAGGGAAAACATTTAATGGGGGCTGACTTACAATTCAGAGGTTTAGTCCATTGTTAGGGTGGTTTGAAGCATGGCAGCCTGCCGGCAGGCATGGTGCTGGAGAAGGAACTGAGAGCTCTACATCCAGATTTGAAGGCAGAGGGAAGAGAGAATGAGCCAGCAGGCCTGACTTGCCCTCCTGAAATATCAAAGCTTTAACCCCTCCCTACACCTCCCCAGTGACACACTTCCTCCAACAAGGCCACACCCACTCCAACAAGGCCACACCCACTCCAACAAGGCCACACCTCCAGTAATACCACTCATTATTCAGTAGGGCCATTTTATTTAGACCACAACAAGTCACCATGTCTGTCTCAAAATAATTTCTCACTTAAATCTAGAGGCAGTAGTAATTTTATCCACAGACAATGGGGCGAACACTATAATAATGTGGCCACGATTCTCACTCACTGTCTTTTGGAAGGGTTTTAGGGTCTGTCTAGATCTATTAGGCTTAAGTTAGAATCTACCCTATAGATTTTTCCTCCAAGTACATTCGTCGGATTAATCTTACGTATTTTTAAGCCTCAGGAATTCAAGGATAGGAGATTTCTTATCCTCTTTATTAACTGAGTTGACATTAGTATTTTGAGGACCATAATTAGCCACAGTTTTGATTGACTCGGTGTAACACTTAAGTCTGTTTTTCCAGGGCGAGGTTGGGAGTGTCACTGCTGCTTCTCTCGGATTAGCAGTCAGGTTAAGTTCAAAGCTAAGTGCAAGCCAGGCTTTGGGAAGCTTTAAAAAATTATTTTGGCAAAGCACTATATGAAAGATTCAAAACTGTCATTCTCTTTGGTGAAATTGTCCGCAAGTAGAGATGTCCGAATGTTTTCCGAGTGTCTTTTTCTTCTAGGAGCTATGGCTTACCAGTCACTCCTGAGCCGGCTGGATGCACAGCAGAATTACCTGGGGAGATTATTAAAAATACAGATTCTTGGGCCCCACCCCAGGAGAATGTGAATCAGTAAGTAAATCTGGGTGGGGCCTGGGGATGTGTATATTTATACAAATAGACCAGGTGATTCTGACGCTAGCAGACTGGCATTTGGGAATCACTGGTTTACTGAAACTTGGCATGGTGCATAGGCAGGGTGCATTGACATGTAGGCAGAAAATACACTAGGTAGCTTAGACAATGGAATGTTATTATCAATAACTAACATTCCCCCCCTCCTTTGGAAGTCGTTCTCCAAGCAGGGAGAAGAAGAGAGCACGTTGGGAGGAGGAAAAAGACAGGTGGAGTGACAGCCAGAGCTCTGGCAAAGAGAAGAGCTATACGTCCATCAAAGAAAAAGAACCAGAGGAGGCGCCGCCTGAGAAAACCGAGGAAGAGGACGAAGAGCTCCTCAAGCCCGTGTGGATCCGATGCACACACTCGGAAAGTTACTACTCCAGTGACCCCATGGATCAGGTGGTAGGTCTGAAGCAGAGACCATGTGGGCCAGGCTCTCTCCACTGCACCCTGTGGCATTTAGGCCAGATATTTCTTTGTGGGCATTGCCTGTGGATTGTAGGATAGTGGGCAGTATCCGTAGGCCCTGTCCGTTTGATGCTAATAGCATCCTTCTCCAGTGGTGAGAACCAAAACTGTCCTCAGATGCGGCCATCTGTGACTGTAATCACTCACTTTTCTGTTGTTGTGATAGAATACCATGACCAGAAACAACGTACGGGGGAAGTTATTTTGGCTCGTGGTTAGAGTCTAAAACGGCAGGAGCAAGAAGCTGAGTACGGCAGTCAGTACTGACCAGGCCCTACCTGCTTGTCCTCTGAGACCAGACAAGGTCTGTCCTCCGGAGGCATTCTCCCTCTAGCTAGTCTGTACCTTGTAAAGGTTCCATAACCCCACCAAGCAGCGCCACCACGTGGGGACCAAGTGTTCCTATCCAGTTAATTATAAATTAGGCTCATATCTCATACTAGATACAAGGTAGATATAGAATAAGGGTCATTCATTAAATGAATGAGTGGAACAATGGCCATGTGACATTTGGCGCATGAGGTTAGGTAAGATGGGGTTTTGCTCTTTGAGATTTCGTAAATGTAGAGATGCTCCTTGACTTAGGGCAGGGCTATATTTAGCAACACCATTGTAAGTTGAAGATAGCTTTTGTCCAAGTTATGTTTAATACACCCAGCAAAATGTTACAGTTAATTCCGCTCTGCATTCAGTGCACTCAGAACACCTGGGTTCTACTCTGTAGTTGGACAAAATCATCTTGTACAAAGTCCAACTTTTAATGAAGTATTGAGTAGCTCTTGTAAAGTTTCCGAAGCATGTACCCAAGAAGTCCTGGCAGCATAGTATGTATGAAACGGAACGTGGGCTGTGTCTCTTCATAATGGCACACGTGCCTGAGAGCAACATCTTACTGCCACTGCCCCGAGTCTCAAGAGAAGGTCATAGAGCACTTGTCAATTTGGGCAAAGATTAAAACCCTAATTTTGAAATATATTTTTTTTATAAGCATTTATATTGCGATGTGTATGGTCATGTGTGTGATCACGGGATAGCCATGGGAGTTAGTTTGCTCCTCCCACTAGGAAGGTTATGGGGACTGAACTCAGGTTGTCAGGCTCAGTAGCAGTAAGCACCTTTACCTACTAAGCCATCTTGCTGGCCCTGAGGTATGGCTTCTACTGAATATACATGGCTTTTGAACTGTCAGTTGCTTCTCTTGTGGCCCTTACCTGTGCAGAACTTGAAAGGCTTCCTTGTCTTTGGAAGAAAAGGGATTGAGGAATCCATGATAGTGGTATGATACTCGATACAGTATAACTAGAAGTTATACCTCTATGCTGTTTGAATGTGTCAGGCTTAGTTTTCTTACAAGGGAGGTCATTGCCAGCATTTAGTTAGTGGCTCAGGGACAGCATCTCATGTTGTCTTGAGAATCCTCCCCAGTTCCCAAATGGCACTGTGTAGCCATTGTTTTCTTACCTCTGTCTGCATACAGGATTCAGAGAGCACATGACTTTTCCAAGGTCTGCGTCCATCTCTGCCAGAGCTGTGTCTGTGTCACTCCTGGCCACGGAATTTTCCTTTGCGGCCATGACGAAGCTTTATGAGCTAGGAGGCTTGAAAACCAAGTGTTTACCGTTTCCCAGCTCCTAGGGTCAGAAGTTCAGCTTGGATTGGATTGTTTAAATCAAGGTGTCAGAAGGGCAATATGTTCCTTTCTGGAGCTCCAGAGAAAATCTTTTCTCATTACATTGCTGGCAGTTCTGTTTTTTGTAGCTATTGAGCAGAGGTTCTCATGTGATTGCTCAGTGTCTCCTGTGGGTTCCTCACTTTTGGTGGCCATTTGTAGTTTTCCTCATCCCGGAGACTCTTCTGTGACAGCCCTGACATTCTCACGCCTTCTCTGCCAGAGACAAGATTCAAAACCAAATGCTAGACAACTGGTGTCTTATCAGCTTCCCTTTTAATAGTACATTGTTATAGATGCAAGAGAAGGGACTAGACAGATGGCTTAGTGGTTAAAAGCACCGAGGCCTTTACAGAGGACCAAGGTTTAATCCCAGCACCCGGGTGGCAGTTCACAGCTGTCAGTAAGTCTGAAATCCTCCCCTGGCCTCCAAGGCACCAGGCGTGCGCACAGTGCACAGAGAAGGTAGGAAGGATGGCAGAGCCGTCAGGGCAGCTAGAGTCTTGGGGATGAGGAGGGATTGACGGGAAGCAGGCATTTCCTCTGCAGAGTGACAGATGAGTCACTGTTTGCCTTAGTTTTATTTTAAAGAATGAAAGCTCTGCTTTTTACATTTTGTGGTCATTACGTCAGTCTGGCCATTCAGAGTGATTTTCATTGTGGAAGGACAGTGGGCAGCGGCAGAGGACTCCTCCTGTGTCCTGTGTGTGTGTGTGTGTGTGCTTATTGGGGAGAGAGGAGGGGAGGAGACTTTCTTTTGCTCTAAGGGTCATGGTATTTTTTAATGTCACATGTAGTGGGCATATGCAAACAGTTCCAGTGCTGCCCAGTGTGAGCGAAACTCACGGGTAAACCACCAGGCATACAGTGTGTGTTTGGTTCAGAAGCTGTCAGTGTGTGGTGTTTTCGTTTTCAAATACTGACTACATTGGGGACTTGAAAGTGGCATCTTGTAGTTAAGGGGTTTTCTGTATAATGATCGTTAATTCGGCTTCTCACACTGATCCTTTACTTTGCAAAGGGAGACTCTACTGTCGTAGGAACAAGCAGGCTCCGGGATCTGTATGACAAATTTGAGGAAGAGTTGGGGAACAGGCAAGAGAAGGCCAAAGCTGCCCGGCCTCCATGGGAGCCCCCAAAGACAAAGCTGGATGAAGATTTAGGTGAGTGGAAGAGCTCAGGACTGCTGTTAGCACTGCTGAAATCTGACCTGTGCCAAAATAGCCTTTAGATTCCCAACTTGAAATATTTTCTTTTTTCATTTTCCTTTTGCTAACTGTAGTCAATAAATATGTGGTCTTCCTTTCTCAGTTACATTCCAGAATGTAGAAGATCTTACTTTATAAGGCAGGCTAACATGTCTATCTCTTGCAGAGTTGTCTAGCCTCAGAATCAGGAAGCGCTCTATTCCGGCATCCCTCTAAAAGCAGGAGCTGTGCCTTAAATTCTTGAAAATGGGCAGGTGACACTTCCCTAGCTCTCGTTCCATTGCTGGGCACTCCTTGCTTAATGAGGAAGCATCACACTCTAGTGTGAAGGCTTCTACCTACTGACATAGATTTTTTTCCTTCATAGTCTACGATTTTAAATGTTCTGATGTTTAAAGTATATGGTGAGATTCTCCCCCTGTACCCACAACCCCCTCTAGTTTTTTGAGACAGGCTCTCATTCCTTGGTTCAGTTAGCCTGAAATCTAATATCTCGCCCAGGCCAGACTTGAACTCACGGTCATCCTCTTCTTTCAGCCTTCAAAGGGTTGCAGGTGACAAGGTACACTGATGGAATCTTTGGAATGCTTTTAGCCACTTTGTCCTTAGCCCCTAGCATAGTGCCACACTCAGATGTCACTATACTTGATCTTGGGCAGAAGGTGGGGAAGTGGTCATGGGAGACTCACCATAGGCCATCACTTCGCCCAGATTTATTTTGTCTCATGCCATGCAGTGGCGGCAAAATTAAAGCCTCAGATGCCAAACGGCTCAGAAACCTTGTTCTCCTTACCTGTTAAGTGACTTGGGCATGCATCTTCGAGTCTCGGTGTCTCAAGTTGTAATAGAATACAACACTAAGTATACCACCATAACCATTGGACTCACCTAGCTTGTTAGTAAGGACATGTGTATTACCAGCAACCAGTTTGCAGAACTCTTCATCAGGGAAAACTGAAGCGTTTCCATTAAGCAAAAATGCAGGCAGCCTCCCAATCCCATCCTCCATTACTGTGTGTCTCTGACCTCAAGAACTTCACCTAAGTGGAGTTGTGTAGTGTTTGTCTCTTGTGGCTTATTTTACACATTATAATTGTCTTGTCTGTTTCCGTGAAGTTGCTTTCAGGAACTCTGTCTTTTTCTGGTTTTGTTGTTTTGTTTTGTTTTTGTTTTTTGAGATGGAGTCTCATTTCATTTAACCTGTTTTCAGATTCATTACGGAGCTGAGGGTGGCCTTGAACTCCTAATCCCCCTGAATCTCCTTGAGTACTGGGTTGCAGTTGCAAGTGAAGAGTTGTCCTCAGAAAGGACTAACCCCCTTTATTGCTGTTATCAAGAGAAAAAAGGATAAGATCTTCAGTGTTCTCTCAGCCTAGAGTCTGGCATTTGGGGTGCTTCTACTCCTTCCCCCAGGGTTGCTCTGTTGCGCTCAGAGTCTGTCCCAGGCCTGTGTCCAGGGTTACATGGCCCCTCCCCATTCTCTCCCACCCTTCTGTCTGTCTGTTCTTCTGTCCAGTGGCTCAGACGCAAGTGTCTGTTCTGTGAAATTGCCACTGACCTTTCTGACTCGCGGTAGACTAGCTCTTTATTGAATCGATATCATTTTTACAGTGCGAAACACTATTGCTGTGTTATCTTTATTTGATATTTGTCATTGTTAGTTCTCATTTTCTTTATAAAATCTATATTTTTTTCTTTTTCCCAGCTGGTATTATGACTTAGCACTCTGACCTGCATCACCTAGCAGTGTCGAGTTACCCCTCAAATGTTTACTGTAGGAATGCACAGCTGCCCGTACCGTTAGAGGTTAGGGCATTCGAAAGTCTGCAGAACCATTGTTACATCCATGAACTTCTTGTGCGTTCTCCCACCCTGTACTAGAGAGCTCCAGTGAGTCTGAATGCGAGACGGACGAGGACAGCACCTGCTCAAGCAGCTCGGACTCGGAGGTGTTCGATGTCATTGCAGAGATTAAACGCAAAAAGGCTCACCCTGACCGACTTCATGATGAACTTTGGTACAACGACCCAGGCCAGGTGCGAGTGTTTCTGTGTTTCCGCTGTGAAAGTTGCAAGCCTACACATCACATTTACGACTGAGGGCTGAGAAGGTGCATGCTGGCTGGTACTGAAATGGAACCTTACTCCCAGCGCTGTGAGTCATTTTTCAGAGATCAGCTGCAGAGTGTGAGCCCAGAACAGCTGTTCCCGAGTCACAGGGACAGCGCCTACGACCTTGTTCAGAGTGGCAAAGCTGCACTGTTCATCAGACTGGCAGCAGGAGGGAAGGAAGAGCCTGTGGGCCTCTTAAAGCAGCTCCCCGGAAGGGGTCTTACTGCCGAGTAGTGAGCAGAAGCATTCTATACACTATCACTTGTTTTAGTTGGTAACCATCATGAGCTTTTGTGAACTCTGTTCTTGGTTGAACGTGTGAACTAATGAATGGCATAGCAGCTGGAACATTTAAAATTTCCTGGCTATTTTGTTTTCTGAAGTAACATCCGATAAAAACAATGTATATAGCATTCATGATTGTTGAGACAGACTCTCACTATAGTTCTGGCTGGCCTCCTGAGTGCTAGCTTACATACAGGCTTGTGCCACAGGGCTGGGCTCTGAAAATGGTATCTTTATAACACATTTATTTGTATCTTACAAATACACAGTCCATATGAAAATGTGCCTTTTATGGATGTAATTTGTTACACATAGTAAGGCACATCTCATCTTGCTCTGTATGGTAATTTACCAGTCATAGTTTGTGAGTGAGTTCATACCATTCAGGATTATTTAGAATTTTCTTTTGATTCTTATTAGATAACAATAATTTTAAAAGCTTTTAAAATTATTATTATTATTACTACTATTTCGTTTTATTTTAAGTGTATTGGTTTTGGCCTGCATGTCTCTCCATGTACTGCATGCATGCCTTGTGCTCATGGTGTCCCAAAAGGGCATGGATCCTCTGCTACTGGTGGTTCACGTAGTTGGGCCCGGGTCCAGTAGGGGAGGAGCCAGTGTCATTAACTGTGGAGCCATCTCTTCTCTTTAGCCCCAGATTTTTTTTTTTTTTTTTTTTGGGGGGAAAGGATTAAAATAATTGAAACGACTGAGAAAAATGTGGTTTGAGTAGAAACCTTTGTAAAGCTTTCAACGTATTTTATACCAGGTTTTTATAGCTACTCCAGGTTGACCTTGAACCTGTGAGCTTTTCTGCCTCAGCTCCTCGAGCGCTGGCATTCTAAACAGATGCCACCACACTTAGTGCTTTCCTTTCCATTCAGATGAAGGAGTTACATGTCGTGTGAGAGGATTTACACTGAAGTTTATAATCTGTTGCTGTTTTCCATATATTTTTCAGGACTGCACATTAGCACTACAAGTTTTAGAACATTTTTGTCTGCTAGAAACTTTTCTCCATACCCATGTGCCTGGTCTTTTTCACTGGTGGTTATTGTCAGTCAGGAAGTATCAGCCGAAAGAGAGAGAGAGAGAGAGAGAGAGAGAGAGAGAGAGAGAGAGAGAGAGAGAGGGAGAGAGAGAGAGAGATTGAGAGAGAGAGAGAGGGAGAGAGAGAGAGAGAGAGAGAGAGAGAGAGAGGGAGAGAGAGAGAGAGAGAGAGAGAGAGAGAGAGAGAGAGAGAGATTGAGAGAGAGATTGAGAGAGAGAGAGAGAGAGAGAGTGTGTGTGTGTGTGTGTGTGTGTGTGTGTGTGTTCAGCCTTGATAGGACTACATTGCCGTCCTGTGTGTTGTACTTGGGTTCCTGTCCTCAGGATACTTGAGCCTTGTGGAGGGTCCATGTGGGATCACAGATGCTGGTGGGAGGCACGAATGTGACTGTTTGTCTGCTTCCCTGGAAGCTATGACTGGCACTAGGAGTATGTTATGATTTTTGATGAAAAGTTATTAAGCCTCTTATTTGCCTGCTGTTGCTTCATAACAACCCTAACACCGTTTTTAAGGTAATAATGTTATTTTCTTGCTATACTTCCTGGAGCTTTAGATTTCCCAAAAGGCTAGCAGGAGTTTAAGCTTTTCACTGTACTGTTTTTCGCCAAAGTCTTATTGAGACACTTTCATTTATATTTTAATCGAGCACAGTGAATTACAAATCCAGAGTACTTAAAAAAAAAGTATCAATATATCATCACCCCTCGGTGTCTAAGGAGATTGATCCCAGGATCTACATTGATACCGGACTGCACAGGTGTCGTCTCATGAGTAAATCGTAGCATTTCCATATAAGTGACACACTCCTCTTTTATGCTTTAAAAGATTACATATAATACCTGGTAGAATATAATAGCGTGTCAGTAGTTGTTACACACTTTAGGAATGTAAAAACAAATGTCCGTCTTTAGCGCATTTAGACTGGATGAACTCCCAGAGCTGCACATAAGCATGTGCTGTGTGTGCGCATGGAGGAGAGTTCGAACACAAGCTCAAGTCTGGTCCACAGGGACAGTCCACCTTTCATTGGCGGCAAAGTTTCTCCTTGGTCTGGAACTTGGGCCAAGCTAGCTGGTCTTTGGGCTTCCAGGACCGGCCATTGCTAGAAGTATGGTGCGTGCCACCTCACTTGGCTGTTAAGTGGGTTCTGAGCTCGGGTCCTTACACCTGTGAGGCAAATGGCTTGTTAGATTTTGAGTGCAGCTCTCATTTGGTCTGCACACACACACACACACACACACGATCCATTCTGTTCGTTGGGTTGCACGCCCTGAGCCTGATAAATGTCGTACACCTTCTTTCTTTTCTCTCATGCCCTCTGGTGCCGTGTGGGAAACCCCTTGTGTTTTTCTGTACCACTCAGCACTTCGTTTTCTTCCTTTAGGCCTGGCCTACCCAACTCCAGCAGCCCCAGTGGTACGTCCATTTAGATGGAGTTTCCTTTTCTTTCAAAATCTAAGGTTATTTGTTCTTTTTAGAATAAGTGTTACTTGGTTTCATGGGCTCTTCTATTTAGTGTGTGTGTGTGTGTGTGTGTGTGTGTGTGTGTGTGTGTGTGTGTGTGTTTATTCTCCTGGACACTCCCTTGATCCCTCTGGTTCATACGTACTTCAGTTTTTAAGACATTTAATCTGTAGGTCTTCTTCAGAGTAGACTAATTCAAAGTCTTCATACCTTGAGGATATGAAATGCATCTGTCGCTGTGTGTCTAACATACATTTTTTCCTGAAATAAGAGAAAGGCGAGAATCCTGTGGAGAGGTAGGAGACAATGGGACCGACAGCACGCTGACATTGGTGTTTTCTGCTTGACTGCACACACGACTTGGGATTCCAGGGTTGTCATAGCTTCCCTTTATCAGCCTTTATAGACAGTTGGCAGCTTTATTGGTTTTGGACTTCTAATCAGACAGCCTCTTCAGAGCCTCAGTATTCATGGCATTAAAGCGCATGGTTTCTAAGGCATCCTCGGGCCTTGTGTGGTCTACTCCAAGTAACACCGACCTGCACTCTGTTTCTGACAGATGAACGACGGACCACTTTGCAAATGCAGTGCAAAAGCAAGACGCACAGGAATTCGGCACAGCATTTATCCCGGAGAAGAGGTAACTGGCTTGGGTTATGATTTATATAAGCACCAAGTAGTCAGAAGTAGACAGATGCCATTGTTACTCTTTTCCATTAAATGGAATAATGTCATCAAAATACCCTTTTCATGTTCCCTATTAGAGACTGTTACTGACAGTTACAGAAAGAAAAGTGTTTGGGCTTTGAGTAGACTACAAAGTGTTGTTAAGGAAGCAAGAGTTTGGAAGGCTCCTGTTAGATGTGCTATCATTAGGTCCTCAGACTGTACACACCGTGGTATTAGTTTCTGGTGTTCATCGGAAGAGGTTGTGAACTGCCCCAGGGAAGTGTTCTCGTTGAAGCTGTGAGGCGACGTTCTCTTTCCCTGAGGACCTACCCTGCTTTGGACCTACTGTGGCCCTTTATCTTACTGTAGTACTGGTTAAAGTCTCTCTCTCCAGCTGTCATTTCCCATTGACTGCGTGCCCCAGCCCTGGCTTCTCAGACACTCTAGGCTTGACTGAAGGGATGGAACACTCTCACACTGCAGCCACGTGACCTACTCGCTTTAGACTAGTTTTCTCTCACTGTGTTGGGTTTCGTAAGTTATTTTCATTAATTCCATGATTCCCATCTTATGATTCCGAAGTAAGTTCTTAATTCTATTTAAAACTTGTTTGAGGCTCTAAAAAAGCTTTAGGACTGCTTGGTAATTTAAATGACTTAGTGACTTTGAAGGTCAAATGAGTCTTGATAAGGTTTTATCTGTGGGCATCCGTCCCTGTGCCTCAGGTAGGGTGCTCTGACCTCTCGTTAGGGATCTGCATCTGAGAAGTGGGGGCAAGAGTAAAGGGGGTGGTTCAGTTGCTCTGTGGGCCTGATCAGCCATCTTAACAGAGTTTCCTTCTGTGTGGCCGGAATGGCCTTCGTACCTGCACATCCCTTGGTCTGCAGAGCTTCTTTTCAGGAAGTACATGACCTCGGAAGAGAAGGCTTTGTAGCAGAGGATGGCCTCATGGGAGCCGCCCTGTGGAGCAGCAGCTGCTGCCTACAGGCTGACTGTGTTCCCTATAGCTGGGTGGTAGTAGGCTTTTCCTGTGTGGGAGCCAGAGTGCGGTATATCAGCTGTCTGCCTGTGGGCTGTATTCTTCTTGTTGGCTTTTGTACAGGTAGAAGGCCTAGGCAGTCAGCTTGCGACTGATGGTAGATTGTTCTCAAGGGATGGTGCCAGTGGATGGAATACAGTGTTCGATTCTGTATGTGCCACCTTCCTTTAGGATGGCTTGCTGCCTGTGCCACTCAGCTTAATTGCTTGTTGGGATCAACAGAATCCAGCTTGTGATAGGCAGGTCTGGGCACATTGATTTCTCACTATATTATTATCTCCATCATAATATTCATAGAGGTCCCAGGAAGCCAGGCCTTCCATACGAATGAGATACCTACCTTCCCATCATCCCTCACACCCACCCCAAGGCATGTAATTCTTCACTAAAGATGACCAGGCCTACGTGCAGGGACCAGCATTGTGTTTCGCCAGTGTGATCAGCCATGGATTCTTCTTGGCACCTTTTCCAGACCTTGCCGTAGGAGCTGCTGAATTCTTGGTTCACAGCGACAGGAGTGCTTGTCCTTAACCTAGACTTGCTAAGGGATCTCACTTGGGCCCCATTTGATACCGCAGCCTTTTGTGTCACTGTGTAATGGCCAGAGCAGTCTTGTTGGGTGTGCGTTTGCTGTCCTGTGAACCTGTAGAGGACTTCTGGGTGTTGTAGTTCTTCCTTTATTGTAGGAAGGGGATGGTAGAGTAATGCGTTGTTTACTCTGGAGATGATGTCCTGAGAGCTCCTAGATAGCTGAACTTGCAGATACTGTTGGTGTGTGGCAGGTTCCTGAACCTTTGTGGGGGTTTTCTCAGATCCTCTGTAGTGCATAGTGTCTTTATTAAGGTCTCTTCCTTGAATAGCATAATACAACAGAGATAATGGAGCAGTTTGGCCTGTAGTATGTCTGGACAGTTGGGATCTCTGTGAATATAATGTAGGAAGTATGATAGTGAGAAATTCCAGTCCTTTTTTCTGATTGGATGGAGACAAACACGTTGACCGGATGAGCTGCCATGGAGTTTGGGTAATGTCTCATTGAGCTACAAAGCTTGGCACAGCGGCTGCCCTCGGAGCTGCTGCTTGGGAGAGATTATGATAGCCTGCGATCACCCTCTAGTATCCTTTAGGATCTACACTGGTGGATTCCACAGTACCAGTAATTCTGTGAGCCTTAAGGATGGCACGTATCTCCATTTTCCTTGTAATGCAATCTTGTTTTTTGGTACTTGGGCTGAAGAAGTGGTGGTGGTAATTTAAGTAGATTTTTCCTGGTCATGCTATTATTGTTGCTCTCCTTCCACATTAGGAACTAATGAGGGAATAGTTTCATATGCCAAGATATGTCAGTTCCAGTGAGCTACTCAGGCGGGAGAAATGAGTGCTCTGTAGATCCGAGGTAGACTTACTAAACCAGACTTGGCCAACACTCCATTGTGCTATCTACTCTTACTAGGTGCAAGGATATCACGTCCAGTCTGTATGCTACCAGTGGTTACTTAGCTGCTGTGGCCAATGCTCACTGAACTATCTGGACATGGACATCTCTTTTCTGCTTTGTACAGGGTCTCAAGGGCCCGTTAGGAAAGATGGGTACTCATCACCAGTTTAGTGATTCCAGTGAGCAGGATCGTTTCTTCTGGAGCCAGTTTACTTTTCCAGCCTGTGGATTTCAGTCTAAGAATCTGGATGAAGCTTATACTGCTCAAGGGATAGTGAGACTGTGCAGGGGAGTAGCTTGCCTTTAGGCTTTTGGCTAGTCTTTAGTTCTTCTGCTTGTAGAAACTGCTCAGCCCTCTTGTTGGTTTCTTTTGTACCCAGTTTATTGGTTTATTTTGTACCCAGTGACAGCATGTTCTGTTAACCATGGTGCAGACCCCCTTGGCTGGTGCTCTGCTTTTACTAGTCATAATGATAATGTGTTGTGGCTTCTCTTGGCTTAGTTTCTAGGTCCTGTCATCCCCATTGTTCTTGACAAACTCCACTACTTGTCCCTGGTCTGCCTGGCTGACAGAGGGCGCCAGCCCTGGTCTTGGTGGTGCAGTCCTCCTCCCTAGCACACTTCTCTTTGCATGACTTTTGGGGATTGTCTGTACAGTTCTTGGTTGTTGGTCCCACCTCTGTCCCAGCACACCTGCTTCTTTCCTCCAGTCTTGGGCTGGGCACTTGGGAATTTCACATCTCCTAGCCGTGCCATTGCCTTTAGATCAGTGCTTGAAGGAAACTCCATGATCCTGAGTTCTGCCACGTAAAACAAACTCTTCTTTATCCTGAAGCTCTCTCCCCATCTGGCCCTTTGCAGACTCCTGTGGCTGCTGGGATATGCTGGTTATTTCTTGTAGCTCCTTTGGGAAGTAAGTCCTTTCTTTCAAACACCCATACAACCGGGTTATGCTGTGAAATAACTCATCGTAGGTCTGTTGGCAAGGAGGCTGATTGGGTACTGTGTGTGGGCACTGCTGTCTGACAGGATCTGCCATTGTCTTCTGGTATAGGTGAGTGATCTAAACAGGGAGGGATGTGCCCTCTACAGAGTCAGGAGGTTCAGAGGAGTCTGGGGACTTAAAATCCAAATGTCCCTGTCCCAGGTTTCCAGGGCCCTGACCTTGGCATAACAGTTGTTGGCTTGGTTGGCTGTCACTTGTCCTTGAATTATGGCTGTTTCACAGGTAAGCTCTGGCCTGCTGGCTTCTCTGATGTCTCACTGCAAGTGATGGGAAGTTCCTTCTGTGTCTTCAAGAAGCCCTCTGGCATTCACTTGCCACCGTTGTCCTCTGTTGTTATGTTTCTGTTGAGCTATAGTCTTCTCGGTGAACTCTTCAGATTAGTGTCAGCTTCATCGGGAGCCTGTTGGAAGTGGACACTGTCAGCCCCACCAGCTGCCGGGAAACTATGCTGAGAGTTAATAAGCCCTGCGGGGGATTTCATGCCTCACTGAGGATTGAAGAACATGGTAGGGAAGATGGTATTGATCCCCTGTCGCCCATGTCTACACTCCATGACCCTTTTTTTTTTCTTTTTAAATTTAAAAATTTTAAAAAATGGTTTAGGTTTTTCAAGACAGGGTTTGTCTATGTAGTCCTGGCTGTCCTGGCACTCTCCCCATAGACCAGAATGGCTTCGAATACACAGAGATCTGCCAGCCTCTGCCTCCCCGGTGTTAGCATTAAAAGGCATCACACAGCGATCCTTGTTCTTGTAGATACCATTTCCTCTATAGTCCTGAATACTTGGTATGTTATACTAGCTCTTCCAATGGTGCCCAGTTCTCAGACCTGATGCCAGGGATCATTTGGACTGCACTTAAGCCCAGTGATAGGGACTCTGCTCACCAGATAGTGTTTCAGCTCTAAAATGCCATCTTTGTTACCATTCTTAACTTATTTATTCCTAACATTCTGCCACGTATTAGCTTCTCTGGAAGCAGAGCCAAGGTGTCCCAGATGCAAGGTTGATCTGATACATCTCGGGTCTGGATTTCTAAGGGCCCCTCCCACCCCCCTTAGCACAAATGCAGCTTTCTAAAACCTCTGCAGAGTCATTTTCAAGAGCTTCAACCTTCTTAAAGAAAGACAACTGGTAACTACCTTAGGTACAAAGAGCAGGACCAATGGCCCAGATTCATCTAGGGATCCTTTCAGTCAGTCATTTGTCTCATAGCTGAATGTGACACCCACTTTGGCTGTGTGTTTTATGGCAGTGCTGCCAGGATAAAGTGTCTGAGTGTTGGGCAGTGCCTCAGACTCATTCGTGATGGAATTGAAATGAAGGGGAACGACTCACTCCTAGGGACGAGGATGAACTGGGGCTGTCCAGTCCTGAGCATGATGGGTGGAGTTGAAGGTGGGCTTCTTAGAAGCAAGTCATCACTCTGATTTCTCTGGGAGAATCAGTAGGGTGAATGCTGACCCAACCTGGGGAGTTTGGATCATTCCACAGTTGGTGTGGTGGCTTTAGTCTGCTCTTTGACCTGTGTCAACTTTCTTGATGCACTTTCTGTCTCTACGATGGACATTTCTAACAGGCACAATGTGACAAAATGATTCCTTAGACCACTCTGGGCCCCTCTTTGTTGGGTGACTCACTGGAGGAGGTTGGGTGGGAAGTAGCATGCCTGTTTTGCAAAGTGACTGTATGCCTGTAGTTCCTGCTGTGTAGGAGCATGGCTGGTTCTGAAAGGTTTCACGATGCCGCTGAGCCGAGCCGCTGAGCTGAGCTGCTGAGCGTGAAGGCTAAGGAAACGTTTGCCTGCAGAGAGTACACTTGTTGCTGTCAGCGGGGATCCACACAGCATCCTTAACCCTCACCCATACTCACTCCTGCTGAGAGCCTTTCACAGAGAGTGTCACCAGCTGTGATTCTCACCCAGAGCTGTGGCTGTGGTACTCACACGCCACAGCTATGGCAGTGCAGCACAAGTCTAATGTATGCGTGCCCTTCCAGGGTCAGTTGCAGACTACAGCTGTAAGGTAGGACACACACAACCAAGCAGGACACTCGGGTCTTTCAGGCTCTCCTCAGAACCGCATCACTCTGCTTGACTGCTCAGGATCCTGAGATCTCTAGTGTTTATGCAGAGTAAGGCCTCGTTATTCATCACTTAGGAGTCAGCTGCCACGTACACAATTGGCTCAGATGAATAAGCATTCACCTTAGACACCACCGAGTCCACAAAGAGGTGTGCCCAGGTGGGTGCAGTTACGTTTGTACTGAAAAGATACAGTCTGCAGCTCCTGGGCCAAGAAATGCCACATCTGGTGGCTGACTACAGAAGTGCTAAGAATGCTCCTCTCAACAAGGTTCACCTAGGAGGGCATACATGTGGTGTTCCTGGACAGCACCTTAGCACTGGACTCCTCACATTAAGCTCTTAAAAGTGAGGAAGGAAGGGGACCACTAACAAATTCAGGCATGTCCTAGTGGGTGTTTGCAAGTGTTGTCTCCTTGGGACTAAAGCACACTGGGAAAGCCATCTCAGGTCATTCCAGGGTCAGATGTTTTACAGTTGTTGTGTGGATCTTATAGCACAGATTCTAGAATTAAGTAGGATCCCCAGGGCCTGAATGTCCTGGAAAGGACAGAGAATCCAGTAAAGACTCCACAATAGTTTACCTACTTTGGATTATTGGCGGCCTTTGCAGGCTAGTCCCCTTATGAAGAGACCCAGTGCAGCTGTTTGCAGAGTGACAGAGCAGTCTACTGGTAGTTGTGCCCAATGAGGCTCCCAGATAGACTCTTAGATGGCAGGCTTCATGAGTTCTCCAAAGCCCTCCCAGATGCTGAAGTCACTTACTTTTCTATTTGTACTGAATAGAAACATATTATACCAGTAACAGGTATAATATGCTGTCAATACTGGGATCTAGTCATGTTCCCCAGGTATCCAACTGATGACAGATATTGATTCACTGAGATCATAGGCCTACAGACACTTCTGGTCTTACTGAGCACACTTAGTGATCACAGGTCAGTCTGGTGCCTACTTCACTACCACACATGGGAAGGTTGAGAACCTTCATTTAGTTAATAGAGAATAAAGCAAGCGGTGTATTTTCCTACTGCTCTGTTGAGGAAGACACATAAAAGCAGTAGTCAGATGTGAAGCTGACAGTATAGTGTATTTTAAAAGAAAATGGTTTTCTACTTAATTTGTAAAGCATTTTCGTTTTTCCCTAGGCAATCAAGCCCTGTCGTCCTATGACCAACAACGCTGGACGACTTTTCCACTACCGGATTACCGTCTCCCCGCCTACCAACTTTTTAGTAAGTTGCTAATGAGTCAGAGTCTAGCCTAGGGTGGCCTGGAACTTAGCTATGCAGCCTAGGCTGCTCTCTAACTTACCGCATTTCTCCTGACTCGTCTCCACAGTGCTGGGGTCACGGGCATGAGCCATCGTGATAGCTAGGTCAGTTCTTAATCATTTTTATTCTTAAGATCATCATGTGGATAAAGTTTGGCTTCCTCATGCTAATGTTTATCTCAGCTTTCCTCCATTTTATTATGTCTTTTTATTTGTATTGGTGCCATACAATAACCACATGTATTGCAGCCAGTGGATTCTGCATTCTTTGGAGCGATGGTGTGGGAAGAGCCAAGCAGGACATTTCCACATGGCTTTAAAGCCATGGCGGCTTATTGTCTCGTGACCAAATCAGGAAATCCATTGTATAATAAGACAGTATGGTAGTGTGGTCAGCATGCATGTGTACTATGTTCTAGTATCATTCTAAGAGGTGAATATGGTTAATCTCACTACACATCTGCATGTATATTATCCGTATTATTCACTTGGGGCATTCGTCCATCTTTTATAGATGAGGCTGAGTAACGGCAGCTCAGGTATTTTGGATGGTGGCTTTCAGAAGACAGGGCGTCTGCTCCAGAGTGCATATCTATGCTGTGCTCTGCCGCATTGCCTCTCATATTATAAAATTTATTACTTTTAGTTACATGCACTGAAAAGTCTTGATTTCAAGATTATTCATAATTACAGATTTTAATATGTTTATTTAGCTAGACATCTTGTGTCATCAGCTTTACCCATTGAAAGTGTGTAAGTCATGATTTTAGCATAATTACAGACTTTTAACCACAGTCTAACTTTGGAACATTTATCCTAGAAGAAACTTTGCATCCTTTAGGTGGCATGTGTCTGGTAGGCTTGTCTGGCCTCTACTTTTCCTAGGGACCAAATAGTAGCTGCTTTTTCTGTTTCGCTTCTTTTATTTGGAGGTTGTTTTTGGTTTTGTTTTTTGCTTTTTAGATTTGCCTGTGTTGTAGCATGTGTCAGTATTTCCCTCCCCTCTCTCCCTCCTTCCCATGTTCGTTCTTTCTTTTTTTTATCCAACTCAGAGTCTTTTGTTACTATACACCTACTCTGCACAGAGCTATGTAACCTGCATCCTCTATAGTGGGTTTTTTTTTTTTTTTGTTTTGTTTTAATGGTCAGGTAATACTGTGTGTGTGTGTGTGTGTGTGTGTGTGTGTGTGTGTGTGTATGCGTATTGTATGATTACAATATGTTTCACTTATTTATTCATTCGGTTAATGGGTTTGGTTGTTTCCATCGTTTGCTGTTGTGAATAATGTTGATCGGAGTAGGTGTGTGGGGCTGAGGAGATGACCCAGCAGTTTAGGGCTGCTCCTCCAGAAGACCCACGTTTGATTCCCAGCACCCGCATGGCAGCTCACAGCCATCTGTAACTGCAGCTCTAGGGCATCTGGTTCCCTTTTCTAGCTTCTCTGGACACCAAGCATACTCAGGATGTACAGAGATACCCATGAAATAAAACAAAGTAAAATAAAATAGGAAGAAGGAGGGATTGGGGGAAAGGACAGGGAAGGGGGAAGTAATATAATTATATTTTAAATATATTTTATTAAACAACATTTGTATGAATATGTTTTAATATCTTCTGGGTATATACTTAGGACTGAGATTGCTGATGTATATACTGGCTATGTTTAATACTCTAAGGAACAGCCTATCAGAGTGGTTGTACCGCTCATTATTAATCCTTGTTCGTCAGAATCTTCTCATTACATCTAATTTAGTCATATTGGGTCACTCAAATAGAAAGTGACAGTTACATTGACAAAAGAATACTATGTGTATATAAATACTCTTTGGTTGGCTCCAGTTCTCATCTTGTACCTTGTGAAACAGTGATGCTTAGTACCTAGGTGAGAAGTATCTTTTAGGCTGCCAATCTTTGTAATTTGCTCCACAATTGGCATTTAATAGCAAAAGAATTGGCTATTGAGAATGACTTCTGAGGAAGAGAGTCTGTTGTGCTGAGATTGACATTTAGATCACGTAAGCATAGATTCTGTTCCCAAGGAAATGAAGCCTTTGGCATTGTCTGGGCCCACTCCTGCAGGGTTTGGTGGGCTGCCTTCTCCTTGGGGATGGTGGGGTGCAGCTGTGGGGTGGGGCTTCTGACGCTTCCCGGCCCTCAGGGTGTTCCCTAGGTTGTCTCTAGTCTCCACCCTAGCGCTGTCAGCCTTTATGTGTTCCAAAATACAGTTCAGGGAAGCAGAGCCAGCAGTGTTGTGGAATTAAAGAAAATGAACTTCTAGGAAAGGAAGCTACATATAGCCTTTAGTTTTCTTGATGGTGTACATAAGTAACATTAGTGGTAATTTAAATATATAATGTGATACATAACATCTGAAGCCAGAGAATTCCACTTCAGATTAATGTATATTAATTTAGTGTATATTTCCTGATATTTGGGAAAATGTTGAGCCTACTAAGCCGCTTTTGTTTATGCCTTGAGTGAGTTTGTCTCCGGGTAGATTCCTGCACATGCTTAACTTAAATCTTGTTTGTGTTCTTGTTTACCTTTAGACGGACAGGCCAACAGTCATAGAATACGATGATCATGAGTATATCTTTGAAGGATTTTCTATGTTTGCACATGCCCCTCTGACCAATGTAAGTATGCCAGGTGGCTCCCGTCTCCTTCCCCAGACCTGCCTCCCCTGCTTTTCCTTTACCTTTCCTTCCCCCAAATCAAAATAAATCCCCTTTACATAGCATTTATTCTGCATCCCACCCATGTGAACTGCAGGGTGGCTGCAGCCGTGTCTCAGGCAGGCCTGTGAGTCTGCTAATGAGTCACAGGTTTGGGCTGCATTAAATGGTGTAAGTAAACGTGTTAGAGTAACATTTTGAGAGTGTGAAACATTGAAAAGGAGGATAAACTGCGGGGTGATGTGATGAACTATTTTGGGATTGTCGTCCTTCAAAGGAAAGTTGAAGTTTGAAAGGAACGTAACATCCCTGAGCAAAGGAAGGAGAAACAGTGACCTCACAGGGTTTCTGGTTTTGAATTCGAGGGCTGTATCTGTTGGGAGACTTGGTCCGACAGTAGGACATGTGGTGTGTATCTGGTCATTAGGGATGGTTTTCTGGGTATCAGTCTAAATGGCTGGACTCTCTGTTTCTGCATCAGAGTCATCCCGCTTTGAAGTTGGCAGCCTTGGGAATTGCAGTGCTCATCTGGTCTTGAGGTTGATGGTGCTTGCCGTAGTAGTGTTGGGAAGAGCGTGGCAGTGCTTTACCTGGGCTGAGTGTCCTGTGGAGACTTGTGAGTTTGAGTTTCACTGTGGTGTTTGCCCGCAGTCAGAAAGTCACCTTACTGCACCTACTTGGAACGTGGACTTCCCGCTGGAGACTGAGTCAAATCTTGCTCCTGCCTCGCTTCTGTCTCTCAACCTTGTGTACTTGTTACTTTATTAAGTAGATGTAATTCTAGGTACGGACACTAACTTAAAATGGTGCTTTCTTATGTTTTTTATTCTATGTTATATCATCCTACAGATTTTTATGTATTTATTTAACCTTTTGGATTTTTTTTTTTTAAAGATTTATTCATTTATTAGTACAAGTACACTGTAGCTGTCTTCAGACACACCAGAAGAGGGCATCGGAACTCTTACAGATGGTTGTGAGCCACCATGTGGTTGCTGGGAATTGAACTCAGGACCTCTGGAAGAGCAGTCAGTGTTCTTAACCGCTGAGCCATCTCTCCAGCCCTGGATTTTTGAGACGAGGTCTCACTAAGTAGCCCAAGCTGGCCTGGCATTTGTAGCCCAAGGTCTTTAAATTTGGATCTTCTCGCCTTAGTCTCTTATACCCAGAGTGCAGGCATGCTTAACCATGTCTGATTTCTGGAGAGTCTTCTTTTAGAAGATTATCATATTATAAATATACAGTCATAGGTTTCCTTATGACATTTCATTCGTTCATATTGCTGTAGCATTCTCATATTTGCCCCTCCATTCCCAATTGTTAGTTTCTTTCTCTCCCTGTGGTAGTTTCCTTCTGCCTTCATGCCATGTATGTACATCACTATGTCTGTCTGTCTGTCTATGAATGAATATCTCTCTCTCTCTCTCTCTGACCTAGGTTCTTCTTTTATTTATAAGTTCACTGTACCTGTCTTCAGACACACCAGAAGAGAGCATCAGATCCCATTACAAATGGCTGTGAGCCACCATGTGGTTGCTGGGAATTGAACTCAGGACCTCTGGGAGAGCAGCCAGTGCTCTTAACCACTGAGTCATCTCTCCAGTCCCTGAGTTTGAATCTTTTAATTATTTTTGTTTTTTGTTTTACTTTGGACTGGTGATTCTTTGAGGTTAATAAATGATAGCTGTGCTTAGGGTTTTAATTAAAATCAGGCCTTTTTTTTTCCCAAAGAAAGATTTGTCTTTGATTTTCATTATACATCTATGTGTGTCTGTCTGTGTGGGTATGTGCATAAGTGTGCCGGTACTCATGGAAGCCAGATCACCTAGAGATGGACGTACAGGAGGCTGTGCACTGCCTGACATGGGTGCTGGAACTCAGTCTCAGGTCTCCTCTGAGAGCAGTAAATCCTAGTAACTGCTGAGCCATCCTTCCAGCCCCTGACTTATGTTTAAAAGTAGAATTTTTATTTTGTTTTTTGTTGTGTGACGGGATCTTACTGTGTGGTCCTGATTGGCCTTGAACTATGTATTTGCTTTTCTAGAACAGTCTTAGTGTTACAGCAAGAGTGAGTACAAGGTCTGATTCTTTTTCTTTAGAGATAATTTTTTGAAAAAAGTTACCCAGCACAAGGCTTGATGCTGAGAGGCAGTTATACTAAATTACTCCATTTTTATTGTGTTATATAAGAGATGAAACCAAAACCAAAGCAACAACATCCCTTACCTCAGCATATATTTATATAAACACTGAATTTCCTAACAAGTCTGAGGACTTCAGTTCATAATAAAGAGCCCTATCATTCTTTTGAGTGATGTTGATAATAGAAATAAAATTTTGAATCGAGTATTCTAAAGTTCCTAGGACCTAGAGCCATCAAAGAGCTTTGGAATTTGAGATAGATGCTTACACAAAAAGGTTTTTAAACTGCATCTTTGACACATTTCTCAGAACAAGCCCATTAGCGGGGAGAGCCTACGGGTTATGGTCACATAGACTCTTGACCTGAACTAGCTCTGGCACCTAGGCTTAAAGTCTTAAAGTGGAGTGGATTGAGAGCTGTCTTGGCTAAGTGTGTAGCATTCTGGAGGGATTTTGTTCTGTCGTGTAGTTATACTTGTGGGTACTTATAATACCTGATGTTGTTGGTGGCTTTGGCAGTGTAAAGTTTGAAAAAGTGTAATACTTGTACAATATCTCGTTACATTGTCATATGCATAAGAAAACTCCATGATCATTTCTGTGATCAAGAACTTGGTTGGCTTTCTGTTTTTCTGACCACTGATGTCATTCACTGTCTAGAAGAAATAGGGCCCGAGTGTATGGATCGATGGGGGTGGTTACCAGCTAATTAATTTTGCCGTTCTGGGTTAGGAGTTGGTATCAGGATACAGCTGTGCTTACTTTTAAGTAATCAAACCTGTTTTAAGAAGTGCTAGGCATTCATGTTATTTTGTGGGTTGATGGAAGCTGTGTTGGTTCAGCGATGTGTGTAGAGAGGATGAATTCTCTCTCAGTCTCAGACAGAGATGAAGACATGACCTGGTGGGGAGTGAGGCCTTTCCAGCTCTGCCTCTCAGAAGGACCCTGGTGGTAGGGAGGGAAGCCCGAAGTGTGTCCTGAGAATAGTTCGAAGAACAAAGTCCAGCAATGAGTTTTGTTGCAAGAGGCTGCTTGCTCCCCCCAGGAGGAGGAGGAAAGGTTGCTACTCTTCTCTGCTTGCCTGTTGTGTGGTCACAGAGCTCAGTTAGTTTTCCGTCCTGTGTACACTCTTGCTGAATGATTCACCTCCCCCTGTGTGCTTCTCGTGATGCCAGACAGCTGTCATGAGTAGCGTTGCCCTGGCTCTGTCTTTAGATTGTCGGTTGGCATGTGTCTGTAACGTCCCCTCTGATGTCGCTTCAGTTAGGGTTTCTACTGCTGTGATAAAGCACCATGACCAAAAGCAACTGGAGGAAGAGAGAGTTGTTTTACATTACAGCTTGTTAGCCCATCATCCCAGGAAGTCAGGAAGAGCAGGATCTCAAGGCAGGAACCGATACAGAGGCTGTGGAGGAGCCCTGCTTACTGACTTGTTCCTTGTGCTTTCTTACAGCACCACCAGCCCAATTGTAGCACTGCCCAGTGAGCTGGGACATCCGTCAATCAATCAGACTGTACATGTGTCTGTAGGCAGATCTTATGGAGGCATTTTCTCAGTTGAGAGACCTTGTCCCAAATGACTGTAGCTTGCAGTTGACAGGAAACTAGCCAGGATCGGCATTGAACCTTTGTGAGACCTAACGTTCATCCGTCTTTTCTGGGCCTTGATACCTGGACGGATGTATCAGACTGTAACCTGGTCCTCTGCTTCTTCCGGTCTCTCCAAGCCGTTCCACAGTTTGTTATGTTGTGACATCTATAAACTGTGGTAGTCTCCTATGGGAATGTACTTGAAAGACATTGGGATATAGCGGTAGACCTGGCCTTGGTGTGGGTCATAAGGACAGCACGACTGTTCATTTCTCCCTAGCAGCATCTGGCTTCTCTCTGTGTGCACTGTGCTTTCTGTGGAGCTAAGTGACTTCACTGGTCCCTTTTCTCTGTGTTCCAGAACCTTCCCTCTTCGCCTGTATGTTTCTATGTGCCCTTGTTTTCTTTTTTTCCCTTTTTCCTGTTCTTTTTTGAGCAGATTCTTGCTGTATTTCATAGGCTGACATAGAATCTACTGTGTAGACTGGGCTGGCCTCAGCTTCGCAGCTCTCCTGCCTTTACCCCCAAGTGCTGGTATTATAGAGGTATGAGATCTCCCTGTGCTTTCCAGGCTGACTTGGAATTCACACTCCTTCCATTGTCTCAGGAGCTTTAGGGAGAGAGCCTTATGCCATTCTGTTGGACTCTATCTAGATCCTTGCTTTTTAAGCCTATGGCTCATTCTAAAGCATGAACCTTATATAGATAGTAGTAAAGAGTAGGTATTTTGGGCTGGAGAGATGACTCAGAAGTCCTGAGTTCAAATCCCAGCAACCTCTTCTGGTGTGTTTGAAGACAGCTACAGTGTACTTTATATTTAATAAATAAATACATCTTTTTTTTTCTTTAAAAAAAGAATGGGTATTTTAAACCTGGAGATGGCTCAGCGGTTAAGAGCAATGACTCCTCTTCCAGAGGTTCTGAGTTCAAGTCCTAGCAACCACATGGTGGCTTACAACATTTGTAATGGGATCCGATGCCCTCTTTTGGTATTTCTGAAAACAACTTCAGTGCACTCATATAAAGTAAATAAATCTTTAAAAAAAAAAAGAAAGATAAAACCAGGTTAAATTATGTACCAATTTGTAACTCTCAACTCATTAAATGTCTGTGGGATTAAAGTAGGTTGGAAAAACAACAGTGTATTAAGTATATTTCATTGGTTAGCTGAGGACTGAGGACACAAGAAATCTAGAACATTGAAAAGGAATCCCATATTCAAGTTAATTACAACACAAGTTAAAGATAGCAACCACTATATTAAAAAAAAAAGTATCTAAAAGCTAAAATTTTTTTTCCAGCAGATGGCATTGTAAGACTATTTTTCTATATTCTTACTATTCCTCTTGCTGGGAGAATTAAAGTTTGTTTCTTTCTGACAGCTGTGGTTTGTAAAAGTGATTACATTGTTTCATGGACAGATTGCTAAGCCAGAAAGATGGTGTAACACATCTCCAGGGCCTCTGGTTTCAATTATTGTGCCCAGCTAGCCAGTTCCTTAACCTCCTTCCTTCCCTCCCCCACTCTTTCATTCATTGAGAACTCTATTATGGGATCCTCTCGTGTCTGAATACTAGGCTTCTGTTTGATGGTTCACTGGGAGGAGGAGACAGCTGTGGGTTAGTTCATGCTGAGTCCCCAGTCCTCACGCACTCTGGGTGCTCGGATGGGTAATGAGGACTGCCCATTTTGGTAGGGAAGAATTGTCTAGAATCAAAAGTCCTCTTTTCCAACTACCTGTTCCCTTAGGCCAGGTACTGATGGCTCCCCTGTGACAGTTACACGAGTAAACCCGGAGGGGAGTTGGATCAGTTCCTGCCCAGCGAACACTACCTATTGTGTTCTATACTTGTTGGTTGTACTGGCTGTCAGAGACCCATAGAACGAGATGTGCATTGTGAACGGATCAAAGAACTAAATTAATGTAACTGATAAACTGTCGTGCTACCATTCCTTATCTGTGTGAAGAATTAAGGTAGAATAAGTACACAGTTGGCTTTCTAATTCTTTTCTAGAGGTGGCATGTTTGGTCTAGTGTGTTCTTGTGTTGTTTGTGTTGTTCTGTTAATCACATAAGGAAGCACCAATAGTACCTCCCCTTGTGTAGAAGGTCGGTCAAAGCTAGGGTCTTGCCATGAGAATGGAGGAGTTTGGCCGAGGTGTAGTGACACACTGATTGCCTTTTATACCAGCGTTCAGGAGGCAGAGGCTTGCAAATTTCTCTGAATTTGAGGCCAGCCTAGACTAGTAGTCTACACAGGAGGTCTAAACCAACAGGGACAAAGAGTGAGACCCTATCTCAAAAAACAAAACCAGAACAAACAAACAAACCAGAACAGAAAGCAGAGGGTGGGATTGAATGTCTTGCCAAGGTTGCTGCCAGGTTAAGTGAAGGTAAAACTGGACTCGGTTGCTGGGCTCGGTTAGACAGTGAGTCCTGCATTGTTAGCCGGAGAGAAATGCTGGGGCCTCAACAGCTCTTCTTCTTGCAGATTCCACTGTGTAAAGTAATTCGATTCAACATAGACTACACGATTCATTTTATTGAAGAGATGATGCCTGAGGTAAGAGAGAAGAGAGCTTAACAGCTTCCTGTATTTACTCTGTTTTTATAATATTTTTCTCTTAGAAAAGAAAAAGAAAAACAACAACAAAACCAAACCATAGTTGTAGTTGGTCAGCTCTAGCTTTTTGCCACTTGAGACCCCTGAAATACCGTGTGCCCTGTCAAAAGTGTCCCAATGATAAGCTCTGGTGCCACAGTTCAAAACTTTAAACTCACTGACCTACTTCTGAACCCATGTCTGCTTGTGCCGCATCTGCTGGTAGTCACTGCACATCTGTTCTCAGTTTTGCCTAGGGGACAGAGTTTGGGGACCGGCCAGTGTCACAGAGAATCGGAATAGTGACACTGACTCCGAGGGCTGTTGGCATAATCTTACTCATTATCGCCAGTGACAAGATCAGTGCTTGGTTCATTTCTCTTCCCATATATTTACATTTTTTTTCCTAATTGTTTTTCATTGCAGATGCTAAACAGCAGATTTATCTAAATATATGCAAGGGATTTTAAATTCCAAAGTAAGATTAATGTGAATCTCAGAATGATTCATTGCCTGGTGTGGAATTTAGTGTTGTCAACAAATCACACTAAGAAATAACAAGGAGACAGCAAACAAGCTCGTGGACTTGATGCATTGGGGATGATCTCTGGTGCTTTTGGCTCCCGGAATGTGTCTAACAGGGGGCACTGTCGTGGAAGGTCAGGGAGCAGTGGGGAGGGCCTGATGCCTGACTGCATACTCAGTTACTGAGTCCTGGTCATTCTACCTGCTTTCAAATAGCCTTCAAGAGCAAGGGCTGGCCCTTCCTCTGTGGGTAGGGATTTTTTTTAGTTTTTACTTTTGTTTTGCTTCTGTTTGGTTCTAAGGTCATGAGCCCTTGCTTAGTGTTGTAAAACTTGATAACTTCTGATGTGATCTCATGCAGGGTGATTTATGAACCCTGGGCAAAACAACTAGGCAGAAGACTTAGGAGAGAAAGGCACTTGCAAATGTGTCATCTGTTCAGCCTGTCTGCAGGAGGAATTTTGGTCGAATTCTGTAGTATTCCTTAGCCCTTAGCCTCTGTTAAGAGTTTGAAGCTTTTGTGGTACAGAGGACTTCTACTTTTTGGTAACTTGGCAACAGTGTTCCTGGGTTGTGGGGGTAGGGACAATTCGGGAGGGGGACAAGCTCGTCAGCTTGCAGTTGTGTGTGTAACCTCAATTAGCACAATGTTCCCAGGAGATTCTTACACGTTTTACAACTAGATTAGAAAAGCGGGATCCAAGTAAAACTTTAAGTTTTGGATATTTTATTTGTACAGTAAAAAGAGCTAAATTGACATTTTTGTAGAAATCCTAATGGCAGTACTGTCTTCATTTCTACTTGAAATCGGCAAGCCGTTTAGGACGGTGGCCAAGCCGAGGAGGAAAACCTTTTACTATGGCTTCCACAAATAGTTTTGAGATACTTGGCTAGGACATGGTAATGTATATTTGCAGATCAATAGTAATTTGATTTTGACTTATTTTTCAGAATTTTTGTGTGAAAGGACTTGAACTGTTTTCATTGTTCCTATTCAGAGATATTTTGGAGTTATACGACTGGAATCTTAAAGGTAAATATTAGGCCTTACAAGAAGAGAAGTGCTTCTAAGATGCAAATCGCGGTGCATATAAACTCTGAGGACACGGTGGGGGCATGGCTGGAGTTTTTACTCTGTAAACATGTAAGGAAAAGCGTGTTAGCTATAGGAACGCTTGCTGGTGGTCAGCAGGCATGGGTGGCTGTGGTTTATCTGTGCTGTCGGTAGCCAAGAATGGTTCTAGTTACTAATACAACTACCTTGATTTGTATATATTAGGGAATAAATCTCAGTCGTTAGTATTTTAAATATAGTGACTTTGTAAGATAACAGTTTATTAAATTAGAGAACCAATTACTCATTAAAACTTACAGGCACGCGTGGGGTGAACACGTGGTCTTGCAGGTGCTCCTGTTCCAGCAGATTTTTTAATTTGCTTATTTTTAAACCTGGATATCGAAGGAAGATTTTTGGAAGGTAGTTTTTAAATAAAATGAATGAGATGCTTTTTAAAACACAAGTGCGCTGCTTAATGGTTTCCTAAACCAGCAGCATCGTTCTATGTATTGATTGAAAACCGACGGAATTAACATATAGCGGATCATTTAAAGCTACGCTTCAGTTCTAACAAAGATGCTGCTAGTTTTTAATTTACAAAGTGACTTTTTTTTGTATGTGTTGCCTCTTGGCTTTCATTCTCCCCGAGAGTAGCAGGAGTAGCAGGAGTAGCAGGAGCCCCTCACTGCAGTCCTGGCTGGCACCTGAGGCAGTTGCTGATGATTGATTACGCTATTGAGGCAGAGTGGGGGAAGTGGTCCTGTTTATGTCCCTGCTTCTGGTGCTGGTTTTTTTTGTGGTAACCATAAATCTTGGGAATTAAGTTGCAGTGTGTGCTTTCTGTGGTGGTCTGAATTCTCTTTTCTTTCTTTCTCCTTGTCTGCTTTAGGTCCTTTGTTTGAAGACAGCCCTCCCTGCTGTCCAAGATTTCATTTCATGCCACGTTTTGTAAGATTTCTTCCAGGTAAATCTTTTGGCTTGTCAGTGACCTGGTGTGACTGTGTGTCTGAAAACTAGCCTGCTGTTCTCCTCCCAGTCTTTAGGGATGGCTTTTCCACGTTGGATGCTGTTAATTATCTACTTCTCAGATTGAACTTGGAAATGTAAACCTTTACATGCTGATTTATGCCTTTCATAATTTATCAGAGCCCTCGGCTTGCTGGGCAATCGGTGATTTATATATTTTGAGAATGTATTTAGTAAATTGTCATGTGTTATATGGAAGAATACATGTTGCTTAATACTGCATATGGTCAATTGGAACACAATTAGTGAAAATTTATAATTATAGTATGTTAAAATTACTACAATAGTAGTTATATTAAGGTGATAGGATTATAGGTGATTGTTTGCTATTTTGGTAGATACTTTTAATATTTTGCAATGAAAAATTTGTTCTCCCATTAAATTAAAATAAGTCAATGAGTAATTTAGTTTAAGTGTTTCTGATCTTTTTCAAGAGTCTACTCATAAGGTTTGTTAATATTAGTATCGTTAATGATTGGGTTTTTTTTTTTTTTTTTTTGGTTCTTTTTTCCGGAGCTGGGGACCGAACCCAGGGCCTTGTGCTTCCTAGGCAAGCGCTCTACCGCTGAGCCAGATCCCCAGCCCCAATGATTGGGTTTTTGATGAAATCTTTGGAAGCCTTATTTGCAGCCTTTTTCTGGAGTCTTCTGGCATCCAGTCTCTTTCTCTGATGTTCAGTGCAATGCTGTGCAGTCTCCCAAAGCATTGCTACCAGCTAGTGAACGAACGCCTCTCACCATTCTTCCCTGAGCTAGCCCATGTTCCCCTTTTCTATTCTAATGACTGCTACAGCTCAGCCACTGAGCCCTTGGGCACAACGTTGGCTCACTCTGTCACTGTAAACGAATTTGTTCCCAGAATCAAGGTCCAGTATTTCACCTGGGGGTGACATCTTCTATCTTCCCATCCCCCTCGTGTGCATGGCCACCTTTCTTTGCTCTCTTCGCTAAGTTCTCTATCATGGATCTTTCTGTCACTTTAGTCCCCTGTGCCATCACCACCGCCGTGCCATCTTTCCTCCTTTTCTAGCCTGTGGCCACTCTGGAGTCAGAGGCAGGAAACAGCTGCTGCTTTCTCTTTGGGCCATACAGAATCCAGCCCTGCAGTCACGCTTAGGTCCTGCCTCTTGTTCTGAGGTGTCATTTGCCCTGGCCTTCCTCCTGCTCCAGAACCTTCTGAGGAACCTGACATGCTGGCTTCCTCAAGTAAACTTTGCCTCAATGCTAGACGCCCTCCTACCTGTTCAGTGCATTGAAGCCTCCCACTGCAGGGCCAGCTTCCTGCAGAGCAGTGCACAGGAGTGCCTCACACTTCTGAGGTGGGACCCATGCTCTTGACTCCGTCTGGGTTTTGGCTTTTTCATTCTATACTTGTCCCCCAATTCTCTGGAGATTTGAGTGTGGGACATTCTTTATCTAGGCTGTCACACTGGCTTATTTTTATCGCTTGTGCTTTTAATATTATTGTTATTGTTGATTTCATTTAGGAAATGCATTCAGCAGCTTTTTTTCCTAGGTGCTTTTGGTTTCATTTCAAGTGAATGCATCTTTGATTTCATAATGGAGCTTCAACAACAAGCGTCTTAGAAAATAGTATTAGAGAGACATTGCTGGAAAGGCTGTTCTTTCTGTACCTCTCTGCCTCTCGGCATTTTATGACCAAACAAATCTAGAAGAAAATAGGCAGTTTTAAAACCGTCATACAGAAAAATCTTATTTTATGGGATTTCAGTGTACAAAATGCTTCTCATAACTATAGGAATAACATTTAGGTTGTCATAAATGAAAAGGTCTATTGCTTTATTTTTAAACAGGATCTGCTTTTGTTTTAAACCTGCCTCTGAGAATATACATATTTTAGAAACTCCAAAGGCTGCAGAACGGTGCCCACTGTATAACATTCTCACATGGTTGATTTGTATTGTACAGTGTGGCTTCCTTAAAGATCATTTAAAGAGGTGAATTAAAAGATACATCTGATATGTTTCCATATGTTTCTATGCATGAGGTTCTTTAAAAGTACAGTTACCACGCTAGTCTTACGTCCTATTTTTAAATGGTTCATTGAGCAGGTGGGTATTTTTAAGCATTCTGTTCTGTAGTTCTATAGTGCTGCCAAGTTTCTTCTCAAAGGAGCCACTGCAGTTTCTGTGCTGTGAGGAAGACGCTCTTGCTCTTTAACATTGGGCCCAGACAGGCCCTCCCTCCGCTTCTCTCCGTCTCGCATGCTTTTCTTCCTTTGTAAAAGCCATTCAACCAGTTGCTCCTTTGAGGTTAAGAATAAAGACTGCACTCTCCCTCAGACTCCTGTCCCTCTTGTCTCCTCCACCAACAGAGTCTCAAGCTTGACCTCCTGATGTCTGTCTCTCCCCATGCAGGCCTTACAGGCACGCTCCACCATGTCTAAGTCATCTGCTTTTTACATCATCATTGATCATGTGATTCTTGGCACTCACAGGGACTCCATAAATAGCTACTGATCTTATTCTGTGGGTCATAATAGCACCTTATTAATTTTTTAAAGAATTATTTACTTCTATTTCATATGTATATGTGAGGGCCTCCGTATATGTATATACACCATGTGTGCTCCGGGAGGACAGGAGACAACATTATATCTCTTGGGAATGGAGTTACAGATAGTTGGGAGCCATTCCCAACTGGGAAATACACACTCAGCCCTCTTTCCAGTGTGTCAGTACTTACTTAAATATTGATGTTTTAGTTATTCATAAAGGTGCTTTTAAAACATTTTCGTTATTGCCCAAACCTAGTTTTATTTATTTTTTAAATACTTTTAAAAGACATTCTTATTTTATAGCCCAGGTTGCTTCATAAATCACTATGTAGCCCAGGCTGGCCTCAAACTCATATTCCTTTGCCTCAGCCTCTTAAGATTATGGACATGTTATCACGAAATCTGTTTTTCTTTTTCCTTTTTCTCCCATGCGTTCCAAGAGCGCATCACACTGGGTGTGTCTCATTTTTCATGAATAAAGCGTTGCCCGAGCTGTGACACTCAGTGCGTATTTCTGAAGGAGTGTGACTGCCTGCAGTGACCACATCCAGCTCCAGAGTCTGAGAAGCTGCTCTCGACTCGATGCCCAGAACCTTCGTAGAGACCACTGTCGTAGGCCGCAGGTCCGTGTACCAGGCCTGCCTGTTTCTGAACTATACAAAGTGGAATTCTGCATTCTCTTTTGTTCAGTGTACTTTGGAGACAGCTGTTATTGACATTACTGTAGTTGGCTGTACCGTTTATGTGGTATGGCTAACTCTGACTAACGAACATTTTAATAATGCCAGATTTATAGACATGTGAAATTAAAACACATGTTTTATAGATAGATGTTTCATATATATGTATATTAAAACAGCACACATATGTTCATTTAAGTCCTGAGTCTTTTGCATGCATGTCTTCTGAGCTAGGTACAGGTGTTTTATCTTAAGTGTTATATTTCGTTCAGTGCTCAGAAGCCATCGGGCCCCCAGTAGTGTGTAAATGTTCACATTCTTTCCAACATTTGGCTCTTACTCTCTGCACACTTTCCATTTCTTCCTCTTGTTCTCTGGTGTTGCCGGACCAGACCCCAAGCTGTTTCAATGTTTAGCTCTTCTGATAAGTGTTCAGAAGTCCCACATGATTTCTTTTTTGCTTTACTTCAGTGACTAATGACATGGTGTATGACTTTGTTCACAGATTCATTACTTTTTTTTTCTGTTTTTTTTTTAAACTATAAGATTACATTTATTTATTTATTTATTTATTTATTTATTTATTTATTTATTTATTCTATATGAGTACACTGTAGCTGTCTTCAGACACACCAGAAGAGGGCCTCAGATGCCATTACAGATGGTTGTAAGCCACCATGTGGTTGCTGGGATTTGAACTCAGGACCTCTGGAAGAGCAGTCAGTGTTCTTAACCACTGAGCCATCTCTCCAGCCCAACTCACTACTTCTTGAGAGTGGTTGAAGTGCTTGTTCACTTCATGCTCATTGTTTAATTGAGTAATGTCTTCCTTTTCCCATATATATTTGAAAAAAATACTGTATATAGCATTTTTCTTTAAATTTTACATGTTCACTTTTTAAAGCTGTGGGTGTGTGTGTGTGTGCGCATGTGTGTGTATGTGTATGTGCATGTGCGCTGTGGTGTGTGTGTGTGTGCGTGCGTGTGTGTTTGCATACACCACAGCACACACATGCACTGACAGGCTGTGTCTCAGGAGCTGATTCGCTCCTGCTTCCTTGTGGAACCTGTGGATCAGACCTAGGTCTTCAAGCTTTTGTGCCTCTGTCTGCCAAGCATCTCCCCAGCCCCCTCTCCCCTCTTTTCCCTCTTTTGAAACAGTTGTCACACTGTAGCTCAGGCTGCCAGAGAACTCACTGTGTAGACCAGGCTGGTCTTTAACTTTGTTAGTCTTTTTGCCTCAGTTTCCCGTCAGTCATACGTTTCCTGAGTGTTGGGATTATAGGCACAGGTCCCTTTGCCTGTCTGTGTGAGCTGTTGTCTGTCCACACACTCTGAGTGGCTCTTGGTGAGGATTGGAAACTCCTACTCTTAAGGCTGTGCTCTAGCTTACGTTTTTGGTTTATCTCATGGCTATAGCCTTTTGTAGCTTGTTGATCAAATTTTTGCTTATTCTGATGTCATTCTAATTTTCTTTCATGTTTTTATTTTAAATTAATTTTTTAATAATTGGTGTATGTATAGGCCAAACCTTTTTATTTTCAGTGTAGATATTAATTACCACATACCATTTATTAAAGACATTTCTTCACAGATTGGAGTGCCTTTGTCATCTGCCCTAGGCTAGTGTGCACAGACAGTCCATAAGATCTGCCCTAGGCTAGTGTGCATAGACAGTCCATGAGATCTGTCCTCGGCTAGTGTGCACACAGATAGTCCTTGAGATCTGCCCCCGGCTAGTGTGAACACAGACAGTCCATGAGATCTGCCCTCGGCTAGTGTGCACACAGACAGACCATGAGATCTGCCCTCGGCTAGTGTGAACACAGACAGTCCATGAGATCTGCCCTTGGCTAGTGTGAACACAGACAGTCCATGAGATATGCCCTCGGCTAGTGTGCACACAGACAGTCCATGAGATCTGCCCTCGGCTAGTGTGAACACAGTCCATGAGATCTGCCGTCGGCTAGTGTGCACACAGACAGTCCATGAGATCTGCCCCCGGCTAGTGTGCACACAGACAGTCCATGAGATCTGCCCTCGGCTAGTGTGAACACAGACAGTCCATGAGATCTGCCCTCGGCTAGTGTACACAGACAGTCCATGAGATCTGCCCTCGGCTAGTGTGAACACAGACAGTCCATGAGATCTGCCCCCGGCTAGTGTGCACACAGACAGTCCATGAGATCCGCCCTCGGCTAGTGTGAACACAGACTGTCCATGAGAGTGTGTCCTGAAAGCTGAGCACACTCCTCTGCTCACACTTTGACCTGTGAGGCACATTTCACTTTTGCTCTTCAAATGAGATTATATCGAGGACGTTATGTAGCTTGTTTTCTTTACTATAAAATACTTGAGACATTTTTCTGTGTAAATGTTTTGTGTCATGTTTAATGCTGACAAGAGAATTCTGCAGTATGGATGGATATACTTTCTTGACAGTCATCCAGTGGTGAATTTGCCCATTTCATAGAGTGCTCTAGCCACGGTCCTGTGCATTTGTCCATTTGCACTTGTGCGCCTCCGAAGATAGAATTCAACAAGTGATGTTGCTTTGTCAACAGAGCATACACGCTTTAAGTAAGGAAGAGTGGCCGATTGCTCCTGGAAAAGTACGCACCAATTGGTACCGCTGGCCAAGAATTTTTGTGAGATATTTTGAAAAAGCTACTTGCTGACTGAGTACTACTGTCTGTCCTTTACAGTTTCGTCCGTCTACGTCACAAGAACAGCCCCATTGCTAGCATGCACGTGCTTCTTGAGTTTCTGAGAGGCTGGGTAGTTTATTATTTCAAGTGTTTTGTGGTCTTTTCATTCTACTTAGATTTTTATAAAACTTTTTTCATTTACTACTTGTTTTTTGCTTGGGCTGGCATGGAACTCCTTATGTAGACCAGGCTGGCCTCAAACTTAGAATCCCTTTGCATTCCCCGCCACATCTCCACCTTTGGGATCAAAGGCCTGCACCACCACGCCTGGGTTGCTGCCTGCTATCATCAGTTATTATAATACTAGATTGAATGTTAAAGTTACCAGTCATCATAGTTTTTCTCCCTTTTTCTAATCTGAAGGCGTCACCTCTCAGTTGCCCTACACATATGTACAGACTTGATAGTGTAAACTAGATGTTGTTTGGTGCGTTCCAGATTGCCAGAACTCAAGTGTTAGAGCGGCTGCTGCATTTAGATTTTAGGAGTCTCCTTTCATTTGTTCTCTCATGCTGCTCTCCCCTCTGGTTGCAGGAGAACTGGGAGGAACTAGACCCAGGGTAGGATTTTCTTCTGACCATAGCTGATCAGGACAGGAGGCAACTGTAGAGGACAACCTGTGTCCTCAGCAGAGTGAGCCAGAAATCCTGAGTTAGTTTGCAGTTCGCCTGTCTAGCAAATGCGTCTCGGAAATTGCCTTATCTGGAGCAGCAGTTGTCCTGTATGGCTGGCAGGAGGCCGGGAGGATAGAGGGCATTTCAGCGTTCTAGGAAGCAAATGTACTGGGGGTGTGGGGAGCGGGATTCAATTGATATAGCATCTTTAATCTTTTCATTATCCTATTTAAAAAACTTAAAAATTATATACGTATGAGTGTTTTACCCGCGTCTGTGTGTATGCTGGATGACCTTGGAGGCCAGGTGAGGACATTGGATACTCTTGACCTGGGTTATTTATGAACATATGAGTGCTGGAACCTAGATCCAGGTCCCATAAAGCAAGCATTACTTTAGGCCTGCCTACAGGGCAGCAGGAATGAAGGAGCCCTCAAGCTCTTGGGCAGTAACTGCCACGCTGATGAGGTTCAGCAGGAAGCAAGGGACGAGCTCACTAGTACTTGGCTTATAAACGTGAAGGTACTGAGTTTATCTAGGAGAGCCATGAGCTGCCCTGGCCGCACTGCAGTCCGAGACAGCGGAAGGAGTGGAATGTCGTCTGCCTCTGCAAGTGCCGCCAGCCACTGAGCCATCTCCAGCTCTTAATATAACTATATTTTGAAATTAAGGAATACTTGTTGTGAATACCAACTTGAGGAAATAAAATCATTCCAAGTTATCTTGGTGGGATTATGTGGATGTAGTGTATAGTTAATGGTAGTGTGAAGAACGGGGATTTGAGTATTTGTTAGATAATTGACAAATACTTGTTCGAGCAGCCATAGATTTAACACGGATTTCCTAACAAATTGTCCCTCTCTCCCAAATAACCACATAAATAACCAAGCAATATAAACCGAGGGAGCTGGGTGTCTAAGCAACAGTTTATAAAGTCTGTCAGTTCATTAATGACCAGATTCATTCCCTGAAACACAAACTACTTCTTCCCGAATAATGAGCTGTTGTCACGGTTCCAGCCCCAGATCTGGCAGAATTCCTGCTAACCTTAGCTTACCCGCTCTAATTTCTCATTTGTATCGTGTCCTATTTATTCTAGCCAACGAGATAAAAATTACTTTGTTGCCTTCAGTGACATAATTCTATAAATCCCCAACATAAACATGTAGCAACACAGACAAACGCAAAGAGCCAATTCATTAACATCGGTAAGTTCATGGCAGTAGGAGGGCGAGTCGCCATATGATTAATCCACCTCAGAAAGCCATTCCACAGCCATTTATTACGGTGTCTCTTTGCTAGGTGGGGGTTACTATAGCTTGTGGCCTGTGGGCTGGTGCAGGGCTCTCAGGTTCTGTCTGCCTCTTCTAATACTTCCTTAAGGTTGCATCCGGGTACCAGATGTGGAGCAGAGCCACAGTCCCCGTCCCAGACATCCCTTCATGTTAGTTTGTCCTGAGTTTCTACATTTTCATAGTTGTGAATGACTGTCTTTTTGTAGCCGCCGTGTGAATTAGTTAGCAGGCTTTTAGCATGGATTTATTTTCTCTTTTACCAGCAGCAGTTTGCACCTGACGTACATTTTGTGTACTTGTTTAATTGTGCCCAGTTTCTATGCTGCTATAAAACTCGCACCCTTCCCATCAGCCAGGTTGCTCCCAGCCCAAACCAGAGACTGTGTGGTGGGCTTCTTGGTAAGCATTTATTTGCCTTGTTTTTTTTTTTTTTTTTTCTTGCAGATATTCCCCTCCTAAATTGGGCAGTACCTATACCACTCATTTAGCCTAGAGCTTGAGGTTTTTAAGAGACGGATGGTTTGTAGATTTAAGTATTTCCCTCTGCCAGTAGCTCTTTTTTAGCTTTTTCACTTTAAATTAGATACCTCTCATCTGTCTCACTGTATTTGAAGTGCCTCCGGGTCAGCCGGGCATAGCTGTGCAGAGAGCCTGTTGCTGTTCATCAGTGTCTGTTTATATTTGCTCCCATCCCATCCCATGCTCATACACATAGGCAGACTTTCCCAGATCCAAAGGCAGATGGCATTCCACTCCTCCCACTGGAAGCAGTGCCGCCTTGTCAGCCCACAGTTCTAGATAAACTCACCTTTGAGTTTGTAAGACAAATACTAGTGAGCTCGTCTCTCAGATCCTGCTGTTGTGTATGTAGACACAGGCAGTGTAGAGCCACTCACTTGCTTTACAGTGTCTCTTGTCTGCCTGTTCCCTTCAGACTCATTGGAGATGAGAGATGAACGTGTCAGCATTGTTTCCTTATGCGGTGGAAGGCAAAATGAAGTCAGAGTTCCCTCTCCCTCTCCTTCTCCCTCTCCCTCCCCCCTGTGTGTGTGTGTCTTCTTTTTTGAGACAGGGTCTTGCTCTGTAGATCAGGGTAGAACTTAGCAGAGTAGCTCAGGCTAGCCTCAGACTTGCAGTGATACTCCTGCCCCTGCGTCTGAAGGACTAGACAGGGCCGTAGCAGCAGACTTTGGTTTCTTAGCACTTCTTGTAAGTTCAAAGTCAGCGTCCCTGCGGCTGCGATGCAGAGGAGGGAGAAGCATCAGGAAGGCAGGCCTCATCTTCTGTAGGACCGTGCTGTTGTGATCATGCCCAGCCCCAGACACAATCCCAAGGCTTGTACCGAGACCACACAGAGTCTGGCACCTGACAGTCAAAAATAAAATACCAAGCCTGTATTGAGTGTTGTGAAGTCCTGCAAACGTTTGGCACCTTCCTGCAGCCTCTTTATCCCTCTCCTGTTTAATCTGTGCCCCAGACACTGGCCTCAGTCCCTGGAGCACAGTCTACTGAGACACTTTCGCCACTGTGGTGGCTTCATCGCCAGCTTGACATGCTCTAGTATTACCTGGGTAAAGAGTTACAGGGAGAGGTTGGGTACATCGGATTGGCTGGGGGCACGTCTCCGCATGATTGGCTTGTTATGCTAATTCATGGGGGAGTTAGTGACCCTTTCCTGCATCCCTGACTGTTTAAAAAGGAGGAGATTGGCAGTTCTTCCCGCTGCTCTCGACCAGGGCTCTGCTGTGTCTAGCCATTTTAAGTTCCACAGCAGTGACTTTCCGAAAATGAAATGTAACCTGTGCAACTGTGAGCTAAAAGGAATTGCAATAAATAGAAAACTCAGTTTAGTATCATCTTAACTCAGGACACTTAAATGTTTAATAACACCACACTCTAGCTTTGTGAGTTTTTTATTATTATCTTTAATCTTTTGTTTATAGTCCAGTCGTTATCCCCCTCCCAGTCTGTCCCCAACAATTCCTCATCCCATTCCTCCTCCCCTGTCCCCAAGAGGATGTCCCCTCTCCCACACCCTAACACCCCGACACCCCACCAGACCTCCCCACTCCCTGGGGTCTCAAGGTTCTCAAGGGTTAGGTGCATCTTCTCTCACTGAGGCCAGGTCACGCAGTTCTCTGTGGTATATGTGTCGGGGCCTCCGACCAGCTGGTGTATGCGGCCTGGTTGGTGACTCAGTGTCTGATAGACCTTGGGGATCTAGGTTTATGGAGTCTGCTGGTCCTTCTATAGGGTCGCCCTTCTCCTCAGCCTCTTCCGGCTTTTCCCTAATTCAACCACAGCAGTCCCCGACTTCAGACCATTGGTTGGGTGAGAGTATCTGCATCTGTCTCAGTCAGCTGCTTGTTGGGCCTCAGAGGGCAGCCATGCTAGGCTTCTGTCTCTAAGGACACCATAGCATCAGTAACAGTGTCAGGCCTTGGTGCCTCCTCTTGAGATAGATCTCAAGTTGGGCCTGTCACTGGACCTCAGTCTCTTCTACATTTTTGTCCCTGCAGTTCTTTTAGACAGGAACAATTCAGGGTCAGAGTTTTTGACTGTGGAATGGCAACCCCCTCCCTCTACCTGATGCCCGGTCTTTCTACTGGAGATGGACTCCAAAAGTTCCCTCTTCCCTCTATTGGGCATTTCATCTAAGGTCTCTTTTCCCTTTGGGTTTTGAAATTCTCTCACCTCCTAGGGCTCTGGTATATTCTAGAGGGTCCCCCCTCCCCCACTCCTACTTCCAAGGTTGCCTGTTTCTTTTCTTTCTGCTGGCCCTTAGGGCTTCAGTCCTATTCCTCCCCCACTACACTCCCAAGTACTCGATCATGTTTCCCTTTTTCCCTGCCCCTCCTACTCCCCTCTCTCACCCAGTTCTTCTCTTTCCCGACCCTTAGACTTGTTAACCTTCTTGCCTTCTGTGGATTGTACACTGGATATTCTGTACTTGTTGGCTAATAGCCACTTACTAGTGAGTATATTCCATGTATGTCCTTTTGGGTCTGACATACTTCACTCAGGATATTTTCTAGTTCCATCCATTTGCCTGAGAATTTCATGAAGTCATTGTTTTTAATAGCTGAGTAGTACTCCATTGTGTCAGTGAACCACATTCCTCAGTTGAAGGGTATCCGGGTTCTTTCCAGCTTCTGGCTATTATAAATAAGGCTGCTATGAACATAGTGGAGCACGTGTCTTTGTTGTATGTTGGGGCATCTTTTGGGTATATGCCCAAGAGAGGTATAGCTGGATCCTCAGGTAGTTCAATGTCCAATTTTCTGAGGAACCTCCAGACTGATTTCCAGAAAGGTTGTTGTGCCAGTTTGTAATCCCACCAGCAATGGACCTCCCGTGTTTCCTACCCACCAGATTCCTCGGGGCCAGTAGCTCCTCTGACCCCAAAGGGGCTTCTTGCTCCTTTTTGCCCACTCAGTGTTTGGCTTGTACTTTAGCTCCTCACATTTGAGGGAAGGGTAGTGATCTCAGAAAAGTCTTTCTCAGAGTCCCCAGGAGGGTGCTCGTCCTTTTGGGTGGAGGTAGTCAGAGAAAAGTGGTACAAGATCCGTTGCCGTGTTGGTCGTGAAGCTAAATTCAGAGAGCAGGCAGCGCCGTGCGGCCTCCATCCTGGGCACACAGGAGTCGCTCGTCTTTGGTTTATGAGTACGGGTTGTCCCTTTCTGAGCTGACTTTGCATTGTGCCTTTTGTGGTTTTCAGCCCACCGTACTGGTAAACCCCAGACAGTTGGTATTTCATTCCTGTAGTATCCATAACGATCTTCTGTGATATCAGTACAGACTCTTCAGCTCCGCTCACTGTGGCAGGTGCAGCACATTAGCACCTCCCACTTAGAGCATAGTGCAACAGTGTCTTATTGAAAACATCTATAAATACCTCATAAAGCTTGCAGTTTCCCTCAGACAGGAGCATCACTTCTGAAAAGCTTTCATCTGTTACTCTAGAAAGAATGATAAAATATTTAGACATAACACGATTCTGTTTATTATAAACTGTGGCTTCTTATGATAGGTTACTTTAAATTTATTTAGGCAAGCACCCTTTCTCATATTCATACCTCACAAATAAAGCCTTTATCATTTATAATGTTGCTGTTCCCATTGTAGTAAGTGAGATGGTTTATGAGTACCGTTCGTCAGTGAGACAAATGGTGTTCGTATTACTTGGCACCTGGCTGAAAGTGTAAATTCTGAATTGCTTCTTTACATGTGCTCTGCTACAGCCATTGTCTTGTTTTACCACAGTGAGTCTCGCTTTGCTGTTAATTGAGTAGCTCTGTTCTTCTCCCACCCCAAGATGGCGGCAAAGAAGTGTTATCAATGCACCAGATTCTTCTCTACCTGCTTCGCTGTAGCAAGGCTTTGGTCCCTGAGGAGGAGATTGCCAATATGCTCCAATGGGAGGAGCTCGAGTGGCAGAAATATGCGGAAGAGTGCAAAGGCATGATAGTTACCAACCCTGGGACGGTGAGTTCTGGAGCTTGCCCAGCCTGGACTGGGGGTGAGCCTCCTTCCCTTGTTCAAATGTTCCACACAGCAGTTACAGCGTGGGACATGTTGTGAGTACTCTAGCTTCTTGTCCTTTGGGTAAGTTTTCTTTAAATACTTAGTGAGTAAGAAAAGGACTACAGTTTGGGCATATTTTGTTCACCTGCCTGAACATGGACATATCTTTAAGACATACATGGCAGATTTCTCCCCAGGAGGATTGTGGGTTATATGAGAATACTCATTGTTTCGTAGTAGCTTTAAAACAAAAAACCTTAGCCACTTTGGTAGTGGGGGAAATCAGTATTTTGCCTATTTTTATATTTATTTTAGTTTCTAGTGAATATTTATATTTTAAATTGTTTTGCCAATTCTTATTTTTTGTTAAGTAAATTGTTATTACCCATTACTTGATTTTATTCTATGGTATTTGTTTTTTTTTTTTTTTGTTATTGATCATTTGTCACATAGATATTATTTTTTTAATTGGTATATAACCAAAACTGTGTTTAAAACTAGAAAGATAAAATAGTCTTTTTGCTGCTGTAGTGTTAAACGCCACAGAATTCATAAAGTATCTTTAGAAAAATATAACAACCCCGTGTATGGCACTGAATTGTTCCCTTTGAACAGGTGGAAATGTTTTCAGTTCTTCTGACTACTTAGAGCTAAGTCACAGAGTGGCTGATTGTAGGAGATGTAATTTGTCTTGTTCTGTAGTAGTCTCTTTGGGAGTGTGTCACCCTGGGCTTGTTTCCGAGACATGCGTCAGTTTTCCTGAAATCCTACGGTCAGTTAGAAGCCATTTGAAAGAGGTTAATACTCCTTACGGTTCATACCATATTTTGCAGACAGGGGCCCAAGAAGTTACAGCGTTTAAAAAGTCCCAGGTGCTTCTGATTCTTCCTGGCGTGTCCCGATGCATTGCGTGTGGTGTGCATCACTTTGACCTGTCACCCAGGCATCGTGCAGCTGGTGTATTGATGAGCCGGTGCACGAGCTGCAGCTAGCTCCTTGTCTGGGATGCCAGGAGCATTTAGTTAGCATCCCGCACGCTGAAACCTCTAGTTTTAGCAGAGATCACAGTGGAAAGACACAGAAATGAAGAAACCGTCCTGACCATCGGCACGACTAGTGTATATCTTTGAGATGGTGAGCGGCTTGGTTTGTAGATAGTGAAAGGAACCAGACTGGTGAGGATCAAAGGCTTCTGTTGGAAAACGATCAGAAATAGATTAGGAAAGTAAGTATGGATGTTCAGCTTAGGGACGTGATGATGAAGTCAGCTCTTTCTTACTCTTTATGGGAAGATAGTTTATTGTCACAGAAGCAGCTTTTCACTCCGTACTCTTCAGACGTGTACATGTTACAGGGCAGAGTAGGCATGACACTGCATTCCGTCCTGTACAGTACTCATTTGAAAGATTACCTAGTGGCAAGGACATTGGGAAATTTATTGAGTTTTCCCAGCCATTATGGTCACATTAAATACTTTCTTGCTGCAGACCTAAAATAATTAATGTTCCTTCCTGACAGTTTCGCCTCTGCCAGAGAACACTTTGGTCATTAGTGAAAAGGCTTTAATTCTTACAGAGAGATTCAATGATAGATTTGTAGGCTATGGCCAAAGTCTAGAATGTACTTCATCCCCCACACCACCGTCCTCATAATTTAGAGATGATTTTTAATTTTTCAAAATTAACTTTGGTATTCTGAGTCAAGATTTTATAAGCCCAGGCTGGCCTTAAGCTCTGGATTCGCCCACCCCTTCCACTTGGCAGGGCTGGGATTAGATGCTGTGTTACCGCGCACGGCCTGGGAGACCCTGGCTGGTATCGCGCTTCTGTGCGCAGGTTGGTCTCCAATGTGGAGGCTCGAGTGATCTTAGCAGCTGCAGTTGGCGGTGCTCACGGCTGGCTTCTGTAGGTTGTAGTGATATAAGTCGTAGCATGATACAGAAGTAACCCAGCACCATTCCTTAGACAGCTTTCCAAACACCAGCGTGCCACCGTATGCCTAAACAAATCACATGTTTCTGCTGCTCATGGGCATTTGTATTTTTAGGATTAGGTTACCTGTGATCAACATTGTCTAAATTTTTTTTTTTTTTGAGAACAAAGATTTTTTTTTTTCAAGCTAGCAGTAAGATTTTTTATTTCTAGATGACATCCATTTTCAGAGGTTTCATGACTTTGAACAATGTGAGTGAATTTGTGCAAAGCTGTCCTCGTCATTGTTGTAATTGTCAGCTGGTCGAGCAGGCTGGGTTACAGGTAGGGAGCAACTGGCCTGCCTCCACTTCCAGGGAGCCCGTACACTTTGACCTTCAAGGGCACCAGGCGTAGACATGGTGCACATAAGTGCATGCACATGGAACACTCACATACATACGGTAAATCTTAAAAAGAGAGAAAGTCAGCTCTCTGTTGTGTCACCGACCTTTTAATCTAAGTGTAGAATTAGGGGAAAACTGTTTAAATAGCAGTGCACCCATCATTTGAATATGATGTTCCGACAGACTAAGCCTGCAAATCTCTCTCTGTGATGTGCAGCCCATTCCCTATAAGAGGTGAGGGGGTAGATAACTGACCAGGTGTTTTTTTAAAAGTTTAGGTTTTAAAGGTTTCTGGGTAGACTGCAAAAATAAAACAAAATCACTGTTCATTATGCCAAATGACCAAGACTTGTTTGCAGGGGCGCCATTAACATACATCCCACAGTGTAGGATTTTATATCCTTCCGGATTTTTCTGGTTGGAGACAAAGCTTTTCTAGAGGAAAGGAATCGGTTAATCCCTTTGCTTAGGTTAAGTTGGTGTCTCAGGACTTCTGATGGGAATAACGACCCTGATACTCTTTTCTCCCTTAGAAACCAAGCTCTGTCCGCATCGATCAACTGGATCGTGAGCAGTTCAACCCTGAAGTGATCACTTTTCCGATTATCGTTCACTTTGGGATACGCCCTGCACAGTTGAGTTATGCAGGAGACCCACAGTAAGATATTTCTCGGTGTTTGTCTTGGCCAGTTTCACCTTCTACTAACAGCCGCGTTAGCAGAGGATGCCTTCAGTGGACATCTTCCTTTTTACAAATTAAGACTTGAAACAAACCATGTCTCCAAATCTACAAATTAGGTTTTGTAGTTTGTGAAGAATGAGTTTCTTTACACATTTGACTGCAATAAATTACCGCGAAGATTATCCCCGACAGTCTGGTCGCCAGGAGTCGTGAGTGGATTTAAACTTTAGGGAGCTTTCCCTTTACTTGTTATTGTAATATTTATGTGTTTCATTTTGTTTTGAATTTGCTCAGTGCCCTGATGGCAGGTAGCACGATGTTGGCTTGTAGCATGGGGGTGTTTGGAAGATCCCATAGTCCAGGGCTGTGTGGGATGTAGGAGCCGTGTGTTCCTACCCTTAGAGTTCATATTGCTTTGCAGATGTGAGCTTTTCCAACTGGCACATTAATATTTTTCTGGGAGAAGATGAGGATATGTGGGGATGGAGATAGCTAGGACCTTTCAGGTGTGTTTCGATGTCCTCCTTTTTAGACAAATAAACGATTTCCTGACTTAATTTAAAGAGAGAAGGACTCATAGTGGGAGAGAAGGGCTTGGGAGATTTCCATTCATAACTGCAGTTCTGGCTGTTGTGTATTAGAAGAGGCTAAAGGGTTTTGTTCTTTTTTTTCCCTCTTTGGATAAAAGTATGAAGCAGTGAACTGGCCCCGTGTAAGTACTTCTTTTTTTCCCTCCATTCTCTAAACCTGTTGACAAAGGAGAGAGGCCGAGCACAGGCCAGGAAAGGAGCAGCTCCAGCATGACAGGAAGTCTGCAGACCCCTTGTTAGAAAGATGTTGGTAGAATGTGACGAGGCTCTCGTGAACTCTCGTGGCAGGACTGTGGACTGAGACAGGGCTGTGCAGTCTCTGCATTCCCAGGTCGCTTTAACAAATGGCACCACCTCTGCCTTCCCTGCTCTCCAGCTGGCAGTGCATCCACCTTTGTGCCTTGAGTCTCCGCACTAATGGGTTCTTTGTTGTCGCGCTCTTGAATCCGCCATCTCTATTTTGAGAAAGATAAATTTAGATAAACACCTCACTTATAAAGAGGTAGCATTCGGAAATGGAACAGGAATCCGTTGACTGAAGTGGTTGTGTGAGTCTTCTGTGGAGTCTTTCCAGAGGCTCATCCATTTAGTGTGAACCCCATTTCTGATCCAGATAAGCTATCAGTCACTTATTCAACAGGCTCCTGGTGACTCGTGTCATCCAGTTCCTGAGCTCTCAAACCATGGGTTTCTTTAGAACGAGCTTTTTTTCTGCCACTAAGGTATTTAAAGGAATGTATGTTTGAGCAGGCTTATTAGAAAATTGGTTTAATTTTCACAGATTTGCCTTCTCTTTGTCTAAGATAACTTTCTGTCCTTTTCCTAGATACCAAAAATTATGGAAAAGTTACGTGAAACTTCGCCACCTCTTAGCAAATAGTCCCAAGGTCAAACAGACTGACAAACAGAAGCTGGCGCAGAGGGAGGTGGGTATTGAATCCACTCCTCGGCGGTTAATGACTGTGCATGTTGGGTTTATTTTCAGATTGTTGGATTGCACTGTTAACTCTAGAATAATATTTTAAAAAGAAGATTTTAAATAATTAGGGATACTCCTCTGTGTATTCTAGTATATTGATTGCCTCTTAAAAATCTTTTAGTAGTCAAGGGAAATTCTTCTTACTTGAACTTCATATATGTCTACATGTATGTATACATGTCTACGGTGTTTTGATCTCGTCCACCTTAGTTCCTCCCCTCCAAGTGCTCCCAAATCCTTCTTGACAGGTCTTCTTATAACTTCACACCCCACTCTCACCCCACCCACCTTGGTTTTTTTTTTTTTTTTTTTTTTTTAAACCACTGGGTTTGGTTGGTGTTGCTGGTAGTTGCAGGGGTGCAGGGGTGCAGGGACATGAGCTGTAGGATATTTTTACCCTTAAAAGGCCAGTTTTCTAATAAATCGCTGGCTGTCTTTAGGAATCACATCTGTTGTTTGGCATTGGCACTTAAACACTTACAAGCAAGGCGAGCAGTTTACTACTGAGCAACACCCCGGCCTTTAAATATGCGTCCTGTAGAAGTAGAAAAAGCTCAAAGTTTATAAATCAGCCTTATCCCTAACCTTTCGTAGCATAACACTGGGTCATAGATTTCTGGGTATGACAGTTGTAAGAGACCACCCTCCCTCCGTAATTCTTTTAGTGTAACGGTGATCTTACCTTGTAAAGTTTGACATCTCACACCCCATACTCCTGACTGATGAGCAGTAGTGTCCTCTGTATTCCAGGGTTCTCTTTTAGTTCTTGGGTAAGAGTAAATTTAGCATCAACACAGACTTTTTCTCAATGAGGTTTTATTCTACTGTACAAGGCTAAGACGCTGGGAAGAGACATGGATTCTGGCTCTGTCACTCTCTGTGACTTGAGCCAATCAGAGCCTTTATAAAGGAAGACTCTGAGGCGAGAGGCTAGCGGTGCCCTACAAGGCCAAGGCTGTGTGTGTGCACTTCTGAAAATGTGCCATTCAGTGGTCTGTGCCATTGAATACTCATCTCCTGGTAGGTAGCCTCTAGTAGGAACTTGATGGTGGAGTTGGTTGTAGTTACTCTTTTTGTTATGACTTCCTGGGACTTTTATTAAATGTACAATGTTTTTGTACAGCTAAATAGATGAAGGGTAGTGAAAAGGAAGGCATGATTTCTGATTGTGTCTCACGGGGGAAAATCTGAGGTCCTCGTCTTTACCCTTTCCCGACTCTTTCTTCCAGGGGAATGTCATTTTTTTTTTTTTTCTTTTCGTTTTTTCAGAGCTGGGGACCGAACCCAGGGCCTTGCGCTTCCTAGGCAAGCGCTCTACCACTGAGCTAAATCCCCAACCCCAGGAATGTCATTTTATAGTTCAGGCTGCACTCTAATTTGCAGTCATCTTGTAAAATCTTGTGAGTTGTTGGTGCACACCATTGGACCCTTCTTGGCTCCACCCCACCCCACTTCTAACATGTACCCCTGCAGTAAGACTGTGAGGGCTTTACAAATTAGGCAACTTGTAGAATCATGTCGATATCAGCTTGATTGAGTGTCTTTCTTAAATGGAAATGCTGTAAGGCTGTAAGGCTGGGTATAAGAACACTTCTTACCTGGTGATTTCAGAACCCAAGCCATATATTGCCTTTCGTTTGTAAAAGCATATTTTGTTCAGACTTGATGGGTTAGTAATTTTTCTCATGTGGTTAATAGGAAGGATTGCTTTGTACCTAGAGGGTCTTATACCTTGGCCCTCACCTCAGTCAGGTTAAATATTGTCTTTTTGCATAAGAGGTTTAGTGCCCCAAAGTAAGGAAATATTGAGGGACTCTCATCTTCTCATGCTTGATGCTTGGCTTAGAATTGCTTCGCTGATGTCGTTACTTACGATGAGCTCTTCTCCAGGAAGCGCTCCAGAAGATACGGCAGAAGAACACAATGCGTCGAGAAGTCACCGTGGAGCTGAGTAGCCAAGGATTCTGGAAAACTGGCATTCGTTCTGATGTCTGTCAGGTGATGGCGCTGCTCTGAACAGTCGTGCCCATATATCTCTTCCTCACAGGCCCTGGCAATGAACTTTTCTCTAATTGGGAAGTTTCTGTGGATTATACTCTGATGCGAAATCAGACACCAAACACAGGTTTCTTTTTAGCTGTTTAGGCTTTGTCTTTATTTTCTGTGTTGATGCTCTGGGGTGTGCGTGCATGTGCGTGTGTGTGTGTGCGTGTGTGTGTGTGTGTGTGTGTGTGTGTGTGTGTGTAGGAACAGTAGGGGGGAGCGTAAGTGGGAATGTTAAAGTCGGTCTCTTTGGGTGGAGGCAGCCTGCTTTCAGATGTCTCCCCATCTCAGCGCCTGTGTAGATGCTTGTGTGAGAGCCCAGCAGCCATATACATAGTCACCAGAATAGGAGGTTTCTGTAGCTCCGACCTGAACGTGCTGCAGAGAACTGATGGCGTCAGTGAGCAGCATGCATTCCTGTGTGGCAATGACAGTACCTTTCCCTTGGGTAAGCAAGGGTGAAACAGTTCTGCTTTCGTCAGCGCCTCATTTGTAAGCATTGTTATCTGTGTTGTGGTTAAATGTACACCAGATTCGAGGTTGCCCCACAGCGGCTCGTTCTGTGGCTTTTTACCTGACCCTTTGTCACGGTTGGTATTGGTTCAAGTAGATGAGAAGGGAAGGAACTGAACACACAGACTGGGTCAGTAGGACAGTTTGCTCCCTTCCGCCTTTTACAGAAGTACTCCCAAGCTGCCACATGTCTATTTAAAGGTAGCACACAGTTTTAAAAGGTGAGGTTACGCACGGGTAGGTATTCATTTCATTGTAATGAATTAAAAAATTCACGTTGCCATTTAACTGAACAATGGTCTTCATGTAAATTATTGAAAATATTGTTTAAAAAAAGTCAACGTTCTGAGTAGTAGTCCAAAGTAATCTTGCATTAGGATGTGCTGCTGTTAATGGAGTGATAGTAAACAGTTAGAGATAGTTGGGGGCAGTCAGCTGCTGTGGTATTTTGCCGGTTGACCAGCTTCCTCTCTGGGATTCCATGCAGTGCACAGCATGACAGTGTCTTACTGTCAGTTCTTTAAAACACGTCATTTTACTGCTGTGGTTCTCCCTCGGACTATTTGAAGTCATCACGTAATTTTTCTGGTGGGTCGTGTTTCTCCAGAACTGAGCAGAATGTTGTAAGATGCTGTCATGGATGATGAACAGACTGGTGAGCAGTCACTGTCTCAGTGACAAGGCGCAGTCGAGGGTTTAAGAATCGTTAACCTTTGGGTTTGGGCGTTGCAGTGTGGTGGTCGAATGCTTGCATAGCGTTCAGGATCCTTAGGTCTTACCTCCAGCACCATGGGGCGAGAGCTGAGATTCTGATGCCCTGAGAACTGGAGAGAGGATCTCTGAGACCTTCAGTGAGTGGCTTTTTAAAAAACATTATTTTATTTTATGTGTAGGAGTGCTCTGTTCGCATGTATGCGTGTGTACTACATGCATGTGTGGCACTCTTGTCAGTCAGAAAAATATGTCAGATTCCCTGGAAGTGGAGGTTCAGATGGTCTTGAGCCTGCGTGTGTGTGCTGGGAACTAAACTCACTCCTCTGCAGGGAGTGCTAGTGCTCTTCACCAGTGAGCTCTGCCTAGCTCCAGGGCCAGTGGGTTGTCTTCTTTTAATTTACATTTCTGGCTGACTTTAAAGTCTATTTTCCAACAAAACTTTTGGAGAGCCTGTGTGTGTGCAGGATACAACATGGCTGAAGGGTGATGGGCGATGGGTGAGGGAAGCATATCCTGTTTGGCTCAGTTTCTCACCCTTAGTTGGTTTCCTGAGCACAATGTTGTTTTATAGCGTTGAGCCCTGTCTGCTTGATCTTACAGCCTTCCCTCTTCCTGCGTCTCACTGACACGGCGCCCTCTGTCTCATTCATTCCCGATTACTTTTATTTATGTTCTGGGAGGGCTTCTCGGATCTTCCTACTACAGCTGACTGAGTGCTGGGATCATGGTTGCGCCTCTGCTCCCAGCTTGGCTGTTAGCTCTTCGTCGTACAGCCTCATGTCTGCCCACTGAGTCAGTTTGTCTGTGCCCTTCGGAGCTTCATCTTTTTACAGCTTCTTTTCTCCTCACGATTTTCATTCCTATAAAACTCAGTTGTCATTGTCATTTACAGCTCTCACTTCCTTATTTTCTTTTTTTAGTATTACACCTTTCTATTGGCAACTTTAGATGAGACTTAATTATGATTGTTCTCTATAGCTCTGTAAGGTTTGTAACTTGGTTAAGTTAAGCAAGGTCAGTGAAATACCTCCGTGTCCGTCCTGGAAGGCAGTGGAAGCCAGGACGGATGGTGTGGTTCTGCTGGGCTCTGCCTGCCGTGCTCCCTGCCTGTGGACACCAGGCCTCTCCTCCTGGCTCTGTGTTCCTCAGTCCCCTGTGCCTCCTATTACAGTGCTTCCTCCAGAAGCAGCTCTGCACAGGCATGCTTTCTCCTGACAGCTGGGTTGTCCCTTCTCTTCATCTACGCTGAGTGTGCGTAGGCTGCCCTGGTTCTCCTCATGTTCACACCTAGTTACTCTCCCACAGAGCCTGACACCACACAGCTCTTTGTCTTCACATGGCTCTCGTTCAGGGACCTTTGGTTCTGGTAGTCTTTTTTTTTTTTTTTTTTTACTTGTATATTTTAATTTTTTGAAACTTTTATACATGTATTCAACGTGTCATGGTCATATCAATCCCCGACTCCATTCCTCAAGCCCCACCCCCAGTCTCTTTTCTATCTTCTTCCCAACTTTACATCATTTTTTCCCCCTTTCTCTTTTTTACTAGTGAACTAAGTCCAGTTAGTGTGTGTGTGTGTGTGTGTGTGTGTGTGTGTGTGTAGGGTCATCTACTAGAGCATTAGGCAACTACCAGAGGCTTAACGAATCCCCCACCCCACCCCACCCTCACCCCTGTCTAGGAAAAGATGACTTTCTTCAGCCTCATCCAGTGACTGCCATTAGCTCCTTGTCTAGGTGTGGGGAGTATCAGGAGCTTGGCTTTTATGGGTCAGTTAAAACTTGAAAACTGTACCTCTGTCTGTCTGTCTGTCTGTCTGTCTGTCTTCCTTCCTTTTAAATAAATACGTGTACTCGTCACGCATATAAGATGCTTCATAATTGTACTTTAACACTGAGCTGTTCACACCAGCTCTCTTGAGCTGCATGACGTTTAAGTGGCTGGAAATGGTATTCTATTGGCTGCGTGCTTTGTGAACAAACTTGTCATGTTTTTAAAATATTATATTTAGAAAAAAATTGACCAAGTGCTGCTGATGTATACCACAGTGGTGTGTCTCTTGGAAGCCCGTGATGCAAAAACTCTGTATTCATTCTTTTTCCCATCTTCCACAGACACAGGGAGGCCTGCACTTGTAGGCGCTCAGTGGATACTCACTGAATCGCCCTGGTGAGAAGGCTTTCTGTTGGTTAGATCCTATTTGGCAGAACTAGTGTTTCTTTTTAAGTTAATAAGTTAAGACCGATTTCTGTAGCTTCAGGTAGGCCCGTTCTCACGTCTATTTTTAATAATACCAGCTTAAAATACTTCAGAATGAAGCTTTTTCAAAATGAAAAGCGTATGTCAATCATCCTGTGAGCTGTGCCCACCCTCCAGCTTCTGATGAATAAGAATGATTCCTTCATTCTTTTACGCTCCAGACAAACATTATTAAAGAAAAGGGAAAGATACGCCTTCCATGAAGTCATCTCCCAATAAGGATCTGGAGCCAGATAAAATGCGATTTAAGTTCCAAGTCCTCAGCTGCCTGTACTGGCTTTCTGAGGGCTCTGTCTGAATGTCTGATCAGGAGCTGTTAGACCCGGTGTAGCTCAGTACATCCACCCTGTGACTGAGGTAGTTTTGAAGGATAATCATAAGGCTTGGTTTATGTCAACATTAAAATTAGATTCAAATTTTGCATATATAGCCATTTTTTTTCTGGAGAAAGTTATTTATTTGAGGCTCAAAATATCTTGACCCTAAAGCATTTTAGTTTATTCCTATGGAATTAGAGACAGGGATGCACAGAATGGCTTACTTGAGGCTGTTGTGCTGAATATTCATAGACCCAGAGCTATCCCTTGGGAGGTGCCCATGGTCCCAGCACTTAGAAGCCTGAGGCAGGAGGGTGTGAATTCAAGGCCATACTTCTCCATAGCAAATTCCAGGTTAGCCTTAAGTATATAGCAAAGCCTTGGATTTAAAGAGAAGTAATAAATAAATGCAAGCTGGAGAGATGTCTTAGTGGATAAAATAGTCTACAAGTGGGTGGACCTGAGATAAGGTCCACAGCACCCATGTGAAAGCTGAGTGGGGAAACATATTTCTGTAACTCCAGGAGATGGATGGGAGGCCAGCGGATCCTTGGGATTTATTGGCCAGGTGGTCCAGCCAAAACAGTAACAGTAGGTTCAGTGAGAAACCTGTAGGACAATGAAGAGAGTGTTATATTGACCGTGGGTCCTCATATATGGACATACATTGAGTGCAGTTACACACATGCAAGCGCACACGCCATGCAAAAAGGGAAGAAAACAAGTGTTTTTTTCCCTTACATTTTATTCATTTAACTGTCCCTGAGCTTAGTTACGTTATATCCTCATTTTAGAGGTGAGGAAAAGGCAAAATAAAATAGCCCCAAGTCAAGCAGTGAGTGAGGGGTAGAATAAGATCCAGGTACTCTGGGTCCAGACAGACGGTTCTGCAGATTGCCACATAGCCAATAAACTGCTTCAGGACTTTATGAGCTGGAGTTTGGGGTGAGAAAATGGTTCTTACTTGTCATAGAGTAAACAGTGTTTTTATGAATTTTTATAGAGTTAAACATACTGAGTTTTTCCCCCCAGCACGCGATGATGCTGCCTGTTCTGACCCATCACATCCGATACCATCAATGCTTAATGCACTTGGACAAGTTGATAGGGTATACTTTTCAGGATCGTTGTCTGCTCCAGGTAAGAAAGAAGCGCTGTTCCAGAGATCCACTGAACTTGCACAGTGAGGCCGGGAGAGCCCACCCTGCAGAGTATAAATGGTATAGTGGGTTCTCTTCGGAGAGACCACCTCCCTGCTCTCTCTCCCCTTGCCTTGGCTGCTCTTGGGCCCTTCATACTTATTTGAGGCTGTAGACTGATGCTACAGTCTGTCTGTCAAGGGTCAGAACATTTTCCGCATTCCCTTGTTTCCGACTCTTCTTCCTACAGTCCAGGGTTGTAATCCTCCCTGAAAGGTGGGGTTGTGGGGTTGTTTAGAAAGATCTTGCAGCCATGTCTGCAGATTCGATTCTGAAGGAGGAGCTGGAATGTTTGTCTGAAGTGTTTTGTTGTGAGTGTTAGGAGGCGGTGCCTCTGCTAAGTTTTAAACTGAACTTGTTTCATTAAAACTGTAGCTGGCCATGACTCATCCGAGTCATCATTTAAATTTTGGAATGAATCCTGATCATGCCAGGAATTCTCTGTCTAACTGTGGAATTCGACAGCCCAAATATGGAGACAGAAAAGTTCATCACATGCACATGCGGAAAAAAGGTTGGTTTGGGTGACTGTAAGACACTACTGTCTGCTCTGTGCTGCTTCCTTTTTTTATTTTTTAAAGATGTATTTATTATATTTACGTGAGTACACTGTAGCTGTTCAGACTCACCAGAAGAGGGCATCAGATCCCATTACAGATGGTTGTGAGCCACCATGTGGTTGCTGGGAATTGAACTCAGGACCTTCGGTAGAACAGTCAGTGCTCTTAACCTCTGAGCCATTTCTCCAGCCCTCTGTGCTGCTTCCTAAGATCCACTGCCATCCTTGGAACTGGTTCCCCGGGGTTCCGTAAACCCCTTGCTCATGTACCGCATGCATCCTGGGTAACGTTCATTTTTGGCACGGATGCATATTTTAGAACATTTTCTTTCTCTTATCACATATTTTAGAGACTGGAATGCAGATGTTAAAGTTTTAAATGTCAAAGTGGGGTGAGAAGAATTCCTTTCTAGATATCACGATGTTCTAAACTAGTTCTTAAATTATTTTATTTGTATGTTTGTGGTTTTTTAATAGGAATTAACACCCTAATAAATATCATGTCACGCCTCGGCCAAGATGATCCAACTCCTTCAAGGTAAATTTTTAAAAAGCAGATTTCTGAGAAGGACTGTACATATTTTGTAATTTACTCACTTCAAGTGTAGACTTCAAATGGTTTGGAGAGTATATTCATGAAATTCTTGAACTATAGGTGTCTAATTTCAGGGCATTTTCATTGTATGAAAACCAATACCCTATGCCCACGAGTGGTCCCAGTAACTCTCAGCCTCCCCAGCCCTAAGCCACAGTCAGCTCTCCACTAACACCTTTCTGAACAGTCTGTGAACAGCTCTGGGCGCGCTTGGTGTCCTCTGTGTTCACTTCTCTCGGCATAAGATTTGTCTGTAACAAATACTCCTATTTCTTCTCCTGCTAAATAATGTCAAGGTGTGAGATGTAACACGTTTTGTTTATTTTCTCAGTAGTTGCTGGGCTTGTGGACATATGCTTTGCCTTTTCTTGATACTTATCCAAGAATGGGATTGGAGGTCATGCGGTGACTGTTTGATCTTTTAAGGAACTTTTTTTAAAATTCACAACAGCAGTTCCTATGTCCCTTAAAAACCATTTTAATTAAAAATTTCGGTGTGTGTGTTAGAGTATAATATAGCACATGTACACATAGTGTGTGTGCACACAATCCTCGTGTGTGCACTTCCTCTATTGTATTAAGATGGGCTCTCTAGCCGAACCTAAAACATGTCCTTTTGCTGGGCTGACTGACACCAAGCTCCAGGATCCGCCTGTGTCTGTCATACTGGAGGTGTAGGCGTACACAGCTGTGCCCGACGTCCCACGTGGATGCTGGGTTTTTGAGTTCAGGTCCTCGTGTTTTCGTGGCAGTCTATGTTTCCACTGAGCCATAGCCCCAGCCTCGTCCCTGGGCTTTGATGTAATTGTCTGTACTGACACATCTGCCTCTTTAGCCCTTGGCCATCCTAGTCAGATGTAGTTTTTCATTACTTCTTTGATGTGTCCCAGTGTTTAGTATTGATATATGTACTCACTGGTTGTTTGGGAAAATTTTAGTTCATATCTCTCACATCTTTAGTTTTCTTGTTAATGATACAGCTATTTTACATTGTAGATGAGTCTCTTATTAAATACATGATTTGTGGAATCTTTCCTTGTTCTAAAGATTGCCTTTAATTCTCCTGATGTCTTTTGGGACAAACAGTCATAATGAATTCTCATTCATTTATCCTTCATTCTATTGATTGTGATTTTGGGGGTATGCCAAGAAAACCATTCCTGAGTGTAAAATTTTGGTGTGTGTGAGTAGTAGAAGTATAGTGCATGTACACATAGCGAGTGTGTGTGTGTGTGTGTGTGTGTGTGTGTGTGTGTGTGTGTGTGTGTGTCTGTCTGTCTGTCTGTCTGTCTGTCTGTCTGTCTGTCTGTTCGTGGGCACACACTTTTGTTTCTATTGTGGTTTTTAGTTTTCCATAAATTGTGTAGGTTTTTTAAATCTGTCCTGAGTTATTTGGACATGGTGTGAGTGATGTATCGAGATGTTTCAACAGCATTTGTTGAGGAGTCTCCTGATGCCCCGTTAAGGATATGAGCACTTGTTTTAGGACTCACTTCCTCTGTGGATGGGGGTCTGCCCTCTGCTTGTACCACACTGTCTTGATTGATATAGCTTTGGAGGAAGTTTTGAGATACTGGTTGATAGTTTTTCTTTCCCGTGGTATTTTTATTTGCTTTATTGTGACAATATTGACCATTGGGTGACTGAACAACATTTAATTGAGGCTGGCTTACAGGTTCAGAGATTCAGTCCATTATCATCAAGGCGGGAGCATAGAAGCTAAGCATGGGGCTGGCGGAGCTGAGAGTTCCACTCTTGTTTTGATGGTAGCTGGGAGAAGACTGACTTGCAGGCAGCGAGGAAGAGGGACTTAAAGCACATGTCCACAGTGACACACTTCCTCGAACAAGGCCACACCTACTCCAACGAGGCCACACCTCCAAATAGTGCCTTAAATAGTGCCAAATCGTGCCAAGCATATTCAAACCACCATGGTATCTTTATTAACATCTTCATTTTTGTTTGGCTTTGAACCCTTTCTGGGAAGGAAGTGAGCTGGATCTGTATGAGATCTACATCATGTTTCGACTGCAGTGTGAAATGTCCCTCCTAGGCTTGTGTGTTTGAATAGTTGGTCCCCAGCTGGTGGCACTGTTTGGAAAACTGTGGAACCTTTAAGAAGTAGCACTTTACTGGAGCAAATGGGACACTAATAGGCCTTCTTGTCTGTTAGTACTCCCCAGTGGAGACACTAGGACAGGCTACTACACCTGATGGCATGCCTTCTACACAGGGATGTACTGAGTCTATCTGTTCTTAAACTGTAAGCCACAGGAACCCTTCCTCTAGGATTGCTTCTTGCCAGGTGTGTGGTGTATACCCCGGAAACGGAATAAGTAGAACTGCATGTCTAGTTGGTCAGGGAGAGTTACGGTGTGTGAAGCAGAGCACACTGTGTTTTAAAAGCTATTTGAGGACATTGCTTGAAGGACGCTCCTTTTTAAAATGGGAGGTGGCAGTGTTTACTGGCATTGGCTGTCACTCCCTCTGTCCAGGTTCAGGTCGAGTAGGGAGACAAGAACTGAGGCAGTTGCTTCAGAGGCTGCCTCCCTCTACAGCTTCCCTTTCTGTCTTACTTCATACAGCTTGGTGTTGCTCTCTCTGAATGCTTGGGACCAGACATGTTGAGAACATTTCAGAGTTTGACTTTGTTAAACATTTGGAGTACTGCACTGGCTTTACCACTTTGAGCAGCTCTAATCCAAAAGTCTAAATGTTCCAAAATCCAGAAGATTCTAATGAATTGGTTCTAATTCTAATTGAAATGGTTGCTTGAAAAGTTTTGTGTTCTATATTTACCTCTGATGCTGAGATTAAAGTAATAATAAAAAATAAAGACAGTCTGACCAAAAGTAATTCAGGGGCGGACAGGATTAGTTTCGGCTTACAAGTTACAGTCCATTATTGAAGGAAGTGGGGGATTCTAGCAGGAACTTGAAGTAGAAGTCATGGAAGAACAGTGTTTGTTGGCTCTCTCACACACTGATTCATGTTTAGCCAGTTTTCTTACATGGCTCAACCATCTGCCCATCTGTAAGTGGGCGGGGCCCGCTTACATCAGTTAACAATCAAGACGTCCCTTCATAGACAAGGTCCTCATTTGATCTGGTCCGGGCAGTCCCTCAGCTGAGACTTTCTTAGGTGGAGGCTGGGCTCTGTCAGGCTGACAGTTCAAGCTGACTTGGTCTGTTAAGCTTGGACGTCTCGGCATTGGATTCATAATTCAGAGATGCTTGGCTGTGTGCCAGTTCTCCTTTTCAGTTGGCTTGACTCAGATTTCTTTCTTTTGGGGTTGTCTTAGCTCCAACCGTGTTTTTCCTCTTCAATTCAGAGGTACAAAGGAAACTGGGCAGTGGTGGCATATGTCTTTAGTCCCAGCCCTTGGGAGGCAGAGGCAGGCTGATCTGTGAGTTCAAGGCCAGCCTGGGCTATAGAGTGAGTTCCAGGACAGAAAGGCTAGGACAAAAAGCCCTGTCTTAACAAACAAACAAACAAACAAATGAACAGGAAGTACAAAGAAAGCAGTACAGAGCTTTAAAATTCTAGTTTGAAATGTTGTAAATGTCTAACTGTGACATTCTTTCAGAGTCTGAGATTATAAAAGAGCCACTTACAAAGTAACTAGTCACCCTGGGAGATAGAATAGCCTGGTTTTGTTTTATCTTGTTATGTCTTAGACTCCAGATGACCAGTGTTTTATATTTTTATTACATTTTCATTTAGGTGAGTAGGGCATGCATAGTGTGTTACACGGGGACGTTAGAGGACAACCAGCAGGGAATGGGTTCTTGCTTTTCACCATGAGGATCCAGGGATCCAGTGCAAGCTTGACAGCCAGTGCCCTTACTTGCTGAGCCATCCCAGTGGCCTGAGATGACCAGTTATGGTTTTGTTTGCCTGTAATTTTTATTTTATGTGTATGGGTGTTTTGCCTGAAACTGTGCATGTCTGTGCACCATGTGCGTGGCTGGTCCTTGTAGAGGCCAGAAGAGTGTCACGTGTCCTGAAATTAGAGTTACAGACTATTGTAAGCCAGCATGTGGGTGCCAGAATTGAACCCAGGACCTCTAAAAGAATACCTAGTGCTGTTAGCCTCTAGGCCATCCCTCTAGCTCCTGGTGACCATTTCTTAAAACAAGGAACCCTGCACGGTTCCCTAACCAAGCACTTCACACCCACCACTGTTGTCTGTATGTAAAGTACATCTTTTGATGGTGCTCATGATCAGACTGCAGGAGGACTTCTCTCCCTCCTCCCCATTCCTCCTCCTCAAACTCCTCTCCCCCTTCTCCTCTTCCTCTTCCTCTTCCTCTTCCTCTTCTTCTTCCTATTCCTCTTCCTGTAAAAGGCTGTCTGGTAGTGCATGCCTAGCATTTATAATACTCTGGATTCCATTTCTAGAGAGAGTGTAGGAGTAAGAGTTTGAATGTGTGGGAATGTGAGCGAGAGGGGAGGGGAGAAGGATAGAGAAGGAGAGGCGGGGTAGGTAGAGCAAGAATTTTAATCAAGGCAAAAGATTGCAATCTCTAAATTGTGTCATTTCTGAGTTTGCTGTTTTGAAGCTTCAGAGTAGGCAGCAGGTAAGCTCTCAGACAGAGGCAGCAAAAGCAGTTGGCTGGCTGAGTGCAGCAGCTGCCCGGAGGAAGCGGGCAGAATGCCACCATGCTACCACAGACAGAACTAATAGCTTCTCCTACTCTCTGACTTTGGCTGTGGATTTGTGGAATGCCACCATGCTACCACAGACAGAACTAATAGCTTCTCTTACTCTTTGACTTTGGCCGTGGATTTGTGGACTTTGTGGATGGAGAGTTGACCTCAAGTGTCTGATCTGAAAGAGCCCCTGGCCTTGCTGCAGGGTCTGCTGCTTGTCTGCTGCCAGTGCCTCTGAGCTGTGCGGCCACAGAAGCCAGCCTTAAGATGCTTCGTGCAAATTTAATTCGGCAGACATTTATCCAGAGCCTTTTAGTCTGAGGCAGTATGCAGGTATTTTAGGGGATCCAAAGCCAAGTACCACAAAACCCCCAGTCCTCAGGAGAGGCATGATTGCCTAGGGTAGGATGAGAATGCTAGAAACCTGAATTATATAGGAGAGGCTCTGATAGATGCTTTAGAGAAGATCAAAAGCGAATCGTGCAAACCGCTCCCAAGGGGCTCGGGATAGCTCAGGCGGTAGTTCCGGGATTATAGGTCAGTTTTGTTCTGTGCACTTGAATAATTGAGTTGACTTTAAACTATTTGCCCTCTCCTTTGTTTGTTTCTTAGTTACTGTTCGAAATGGGGTGCTCGTCTCTGCTTCTTGGAAGCCTTTGCCTATCTTTGAAGCATACTTCCCAAGACTCTTAAGAATTGGGAAGACCTCAAGCAAGAGGTTAGGGAGAGAATGTTTCTAAGGATGTTTCTTGATCAGTATCAAGGGGAGAAGAAGGGAGGCACCCAAGCCAGCATGTTGGTCCCCTGAGTTCTTCACAGACTGCTTCTGGTGCCCTTAGCCCCTATGCTCACCCTGCAGTACCATGAGGAGTGGCCGGCCACGTTCTGTCTGTGTGCCCTGGAGCTGCTGTTTCCTTAGACATCTCACTACCCCCGAGCCTCAGTTTCCCATCTTAGCTGTCACCTGCTCCAAAGCTTCCACCAATTGAGCCAAGGCTGAGCTGCCCCCTGCCAGCCGCAGCTCCCGTGACCTGGCCCTGCACTGTTGACAGGCATGTCTTCCTCACGTGGAGAGCCACACGCTTTCCGAGTTGTCAGGCAGTCTTTCTTCCTCACATGCCGGTCGACATTTTACATTTGCTTCCGGAGTGCCCAGATGGCCTTGTGAAGTCCTGCTGGTGTTGACTCTGCCACACATGTCTTGTTCTTCTGTGTATTCTGATCATGCCGCAGAACTAATTTTCTCTATTAGACAGTGAGGGTTTCGAAGTCTGTGTCCCTGCTCTTTTTCTTCTCCTTTCATCTTGTAACCAGTTCCTTTCACAGAGAAGACACTTCAGTAATTAAGTATTAAAACAAATGTGTATGTGGTATGTATGTAGCTGTGTGTACAGACGCACATGCCTCTGTGTGTGAATGTGGAAGCCAAAGGTAGTGTCTCTCTCTATTACTCTCTCCAGCATTGCCCACATGACCATGCTAGTCCAGTGGGCCTGGGATCTGATGAGGCTGTGTCCTCTTCTCTCCTTCCCTCAAATTCAGGAACATGAGAGAAGTTCTTCAGGTGGGTAGGCATTTCCCCAACCTTCAAGGTCTATAGTTCTACCCTACCAGTTACTGCTTGAGACTGTGCGGAAAAATGTGTGTTCACCCTTGAATTTGGCCTGTGCCAAGTTGCCTTTGTGTAGAATAAATGCCATCTTAGCCTGTTTGCTGGCGTAGAGAGAATATGTATTTTATGAGGTACACTGAAATTTCTTAGACAAAATTTGAGGTATAAATGTGACAAATAATCTCGGTCTTATAATGCCTTTGTTAGTTCAGTTCTCAAAATGGCGTTTACTACCCAGCAGACGTCTTGCTTTGGATCTTGCTTTTGCTTAAAGCAAAAACAGTGAAAGGGGCAAGAGGTTTGCTGCTGCCGTGGGCACCAGTAGCTTTCTTTGAGCCTTAGTTGCTTGTTATACTGCTGTGACAGAACACTGTGACCAAGACAACTTGTACAAGAAAATGTTCAATATGATGCTCGCCATCGTAGAAGGGAAGTCCATGACCATCTTGGTGGGAGCATGGCAGCCAGGGGACATGGTGCCGGAGTAGTAGCAGAGGGAACTCACTAAGGATGGTATGTGTGGGGCTTTTGAAACCTCAAAGCCCACCCTCAGTGACATGTCCTCCAGTAAGGCCAGGCCTCCTAATCCTTCCCAAATAATTCCATGGGCTGAGGACCAAGTGTTCAAGTCTGTGAGCCTATGGGGCTGTTCTCATTTAAACCACCTGCCGTACTCTGGGTCCATTTTGTAGATGAACTGTTGGGTCAGGAGCTGACCAGCATAATAGTACCTACAGTGAAATTCACTCCCCACTTTGCATTTTATGACTTATTGCCAGAGTTTAGTCATGATGTAAAAATTAAAAAAATCAAAGCCAGATATGGGTAATTTTTTTTTAATGAATAGTAAATTCACTATTGAACAAATTGTTCTAGTACTGTGATCTTGGATTTTAACAAACTGAATGGTCCAATTTCTGGTAATTAAAATACTAGACTAGACTAAAAATAGTCTCTGTCTCTATGAAAGTTCATAAAAGAAGTTAAGGTAAAACTTATGACAGTAAGGCTTCATTTAAAATCATGTGACTTAGAGTAGCTCCTGTTCTTTGACTGGATGTCTCGTTATCCTCTAATAAAGCCTCCAGTTCAGATACAGCTTGGCTCTCATATCTGACTCCAGACTTCTAACAGGGCTTTATGCTTCACATTAAACAGATTTGCTATATAATACTTTGAATTGCTAAGGGAAAAAAAATCTCTATCAAAGAAAATGGCTTTTTATTTTAATGGCTCAGAATAGCATAGTGTAACTTATTTTCTTTTAGAAAATTTACCATTCCTTTTAAAGTGTGTGTGTGTGTGTGTGTGTGTGTGTGTGTGTGTGTGTGTGTGTAGGGAGGGAGAGAGAGAGAGAGAGAGAGAGAGAGAGAGAGAGAGAGAGAGAAAAGACAGAGAGACAAGGTATTCTATAACTCAGGATGGTCTTAAACTTAAGACTCCGAGTGCTAGGATTATGGGTGTGAGCGTTTACATCTGGCAATTCTATTTCTTCTTAGAACAACAGCTGAGTAACTTAAAACACACACACACACACACACACACACACACACACACACACACACACACACACACACCCAAGAGGACTATAAGGTTATCTCATTCTATGTTTAAATAATATCTATTCCTTGATACTTTCAGTAAGGGTAATTAGCAGACATTTTTGGAAGTCAGTGGTTTTTTTTTTTTGGTTTGGTTTTGTTTTTGAGACAGTCTTGTTTTATAGCCAGTGCTGCCCTAAAAGTCCAGGTTGGCCTTTAACTCAGAATCTTTCTGCCTCAGTCTCTTGAGTGTGGGATTACAGACATGCACCACTGTGCTTGGCTCAATTAAAAAAGAACATGTAATCCTCCTAAGTCACCCTTGGCTAATAGAGTAGTAAAATCCACAACAACAACAACAACCCCCCAAGCATCCTTTAAGGTAGTGTACGTTTGACTGAGAGAGAAATTAGTTCATAGGGCCTACTGCACTGTATATGCACACAGGGTCAGAACAGGAGGCTGTCACACGGGTGGAAGAGGATAGCACAGGGCACTGAGGGGTCACATACATTAGGCCCGTCTTAAAGGGCTAGACACTAGGTTTGTATGTGTAATACATACATCTACATTTTAGGTAATCAGTGAGATCAAGAATTTCTCAGCCTAGGCATAAATTGACACATATCTTTACTTTTCTTCCACTCCATTTTAATTCCCCATTATTGACTACTAATTCCTTTCCTGAATATTATTTTCTTTTGAGGGAACAATACTGAGGATTATTGAACCTCGGGCCTGATGTCCAGGGCACGGGCTCAACCACTGAGCTACAACCCCAACTGAATATCCTTTTCACATAATTATAAGCCGTCAACTGGGATGGGTTTTCAGGGTGACTTCTTCATAGCTGTTCCTTCATCATATAAGCAAAGTGTGATCTGTGTGCTGGGGAGGGGAGCGCTCATGTTCATGAGGGCATGGCGTCCTCAGGCAGAATTTCATCAGTTTTCCTGAACTGTACCTGAGTGTACAGAGACAGAGTGGAAAGTTCTGGGGAGGGAGAAGGGCTGGCTTAAAGAGAGCGGGGACATGCCACTTTGAGAGAATATCTAGTGGTTTGGAACAGGAGGTGTCACGCTGGTGGGAGAGGACATCTGGGACTGCTGAGATAGCAGATACATTAGGCTTGCTTTAAAGGACTAGACACTATTGAGTCTGCAGGTGAGGAGATGAGATGCTGTCTGGGCAGCTCTACTAGAGTGCACTCTCCTTTCTCTGGTTCTCCTCATCAGTGTAGAGATACTCACCATAGTCACTGTGATAGCTGACTTCTCTGGAAGCTATCTTCTTGTTCCTAGGGAAAGAAAGCCTTAAGCTTGAAAGGTGGAACCATATATTATGAAGGGCTGAACCCCATTCTCCCCTTCTTTCTTAGTTACTTCTCTGTTGCTGTGAAGAGATACCATGACCAAGGCAACTCTTAGGAAAGAAAGCGTTTAAATGGTGCTGGCTTACAGCTACAGAGAGTTAGTCCAGTATCATCATGGTGGGGAGCATGGCAGCAGGCGGGCAGCTGCTGGAACAGTAGCTGAAGAGCTGCATCTGACCTGTAGGCAGAGAGAGACACTGCCTGGCATGGACTTTGAAACCTCAAACCCCAGTGACATAGTTCCTCTCACAAGGCCACCCCTCCCCCAATTATTAAAGTCCTCCCAAATAGTGGCACTTCCAAATAGTAGGTAAACACACGCCTGTGTGGCCAGTCTTCTGACCACCACACCTTCCTACCGTGTGGGATTTGGGTGACTTCAGGCTAAGATAGGCGGGTCGTTGCTCTTGAGTACGAGAGACGGGCCTGTAAGATGTTGGGTTACTCAGTGAACTAACCCGTGTTTCCCTTTATCAAGAGTAGGGAAGGAAAGTAAATGTGCTGGGATTCTCTTGTTGTTCTTGTTTTGTTTTTTAAATAAAAGCTTTTAAAAATTGCGTTTGCCTCTGGGGTGTGTGTGTGTGTCCCCGTCTGTCCGTCCGTCTGTCCGTCTGTTCTCCCATCCATCTCTGTCCATCTGTCTGTCCGTCTTTCTTTGTTATGGCACATGTGTGGAGATCCATGGACTGGAGTCATGGTCTGGAGTCATCTTGTACCATGTAGACCCTGGGACTCATGCTTAGATGATCAGGCTTCCTGGAGACATCTTTTCCTGTTGAGCCATTTCCCTAGCCCTAAATGTACTATTTTCAATGGCCTTTTACATTTTCATTTTAGGATTAATCACAATGAAAGGTTGGAGTTCCTGGGAGATGCTGTTGTTGAGTTTCTGACCAGGTAAGTATGTCTTCCCTATAGCCCCTCAGTGATTGCATTCGATAAGCGCTACCTCCTTCGTAATTAGCCAGCAATTCTAAGCAAGGCATTGGAGCGCCGTACATTTCTCCTCTGAAAGCTTAAAAGCCGCATGTCTGTGGCTCTGGCCCTGACAACTGCTCTTGCTGCTGCTGTAATGAGTGAGATTACAAGATGAAAGCCTGGCGTGTCTGTCCTGTCAAGCACGTGTTAAAGTTGTTCACAGCCACAGGAGATCAGCTGGTCCTGGGCTGGATGCTTCAGAGCTTACATTCCATTTGAAAGGGGAAGGATGATATTTTAAAATGTCATTTCATCTTCCAGGATTTGCCTTTGATCCTGTTCTGTCTTTTCTAATCTTGAGGGAAGTAAAGCTTCCAAGTAGCTTTAATGACTAGGAGTGTGCATGCGCGTGTTTGTGTGTGTGTGTGTGTGTGTGTGTGTGTGTGTGTGTGTGTGTTTTCTAAGATTTTTTATTGGTCATACAGACTGTCACAATCTTTTCCTAAGGGAGGTGAGCGTGCTTCCCTTGGAGCTATCTTGAACTATTTTTATTATCTTATGGTTATTTGTTTTCCTAAGAAGAACATAAAGGGGCTGTCTCCTACTACTGCAAGGCTGGCTGTTCTGGTGGACAACAGGCTTGATGAAATAGAGTGCTGTAGGAGAGGCAGCTGCAGCTGTGATCCAGATGTGTTCTGGGTGGCCTTCTACCCTGGCCACACTTTGCCCTGGAGTTCCTTCACTCACTGCATAGAACCTGCCAAATGTCACTCACTGCTCTATTCCTGGCTGCTGTATTCTGGACACTTGACCACCACATCGCTACTCAGGGCTTCCCCAGATTGTCCCCAGGGGCCTCCCGGAATCCTACCCAGCAAAAGGCATCTGTTTATAGGCCCAAGTTTGGACTTTAAGATGTTTGCTCTCATTAGTCACAAAAGTGTGACAGATTGTATCATCCGATTTCAGAGACTCTCTTTATTTGCTTTTACTTTTTGAGCTATGGTCTTATTACTTAATCCTGACTGGCGTGGAACTCTCCATATACACCAGGCTAGCTTTATATTTATGATGATTCTCTTGTCTCTGTCTCTAGAATGCTGGGATAGCAGATGTCTGTTACTGTGTCTGTCCCCAGAGACATCTTTTAACACAAATAGCTATGGACATATGAGTAAATGTTGCTATTAGGGTTTTGTGTGCTCGTAAATAATTTACTCTTTACGTTAGTTCAGTGTAATTGACTAGTATCTGTTGCAGATACTGTGTCACCTCCGTGTCTGTGTCGCATTGCTGCGACAGTTTGTGACAAGTATTTATGCTCTTTTCTGTTCTTTCTTCCGGCAGTGTCCACCTGTACTATTTGTTTCCTAGCTTGGAGGAAGGAGGCTTGGCAACCTATCGGACAGCCATTGTTCAGAATCAGCACCTCGCCATGCTCGCAAAGGTACTGTTGGATGTCGGAAGCAATTGCAGAGCCTGGCATTGTCTTCTGGAGCCCACAACATTCTTCAGCAGAGTGAATCCTCCTTGAGAGTATACTGGGGAGTCAGGCTTTATGGACCAGACCACGGTGGACTTGTTTGTTTCTTTGTTTTGGTCTGTTGCCTTTGTGAATTTCACCAGCAGCTAATAAACTCAGCTGTGAGGTAACTTGAAAACAGAGGAGTAAGAAACTGACAGATGTACGTGAACAGCTAAGCATTTGGGGGAAAGGAACATGGGAGCCATGCAAACAAAATGAAATACTTTCGTGATACATTTGTGTATTAATTTATGTTAACAGGCAGAATTATAGATCAGAACAGAATATTTCAGACAGTTCACATCCATACGGGATATTTTTTAGACCTTTGAGAATCTCCAAACCACAAATCCCATTAATTTAGATTTAGGCTTTAAGCTTTAGGCTGTATGCGTACCTCCTTGACTTAGCTGAGTGGCTAACAGAACACACTCATGCTAGGATGTTATTCCCCTGGTCTGATCTGGCCGTGCCATTTTTATGTGATGTCTTACAGTAGTAACTCATACCAGAGAGGAACATAGTCATTTTGGCTGACCCCTTAGGGTTTTGTGCATCCCCTTTTTACATACTGGGTAGCAATAGGGCATTGTTCTCTCCCTAAGCCTCAGACTGCTCATATATAAAGTGGGGTCCACACTAGCTTCCATACACATGCTGACTTTGAGAATGAAATGAAATTAAGTTTTCATGAGTCTATTTAGAGTGGGTTTCATGATCTTTGTTCTTGGAAATCACACAAAGATGTAAATGAGTTTGTAGCAGCTAGTTATTTTTAGTGTTGTTTATCATTGTTCTTACAATAAATTCTCACATTTTATAGGCTTTTGTGTTTGTGCAACATCAGAAAGAATGAAGGCTTTTAAGTCCTAGATGATAGTGTCTACTACAAGAGCTTTCCCTTGCTTCTGCCTTAAGTACTTTCTTCTCTCCTTTCATTTTGATATAAAGTTTAGAAAAGACTAGTTTCGTGACTGGCTTGTTGATTGGATCTTGTAAGGATATTAACAGTATTAAAAATGTAGCAAATTTCAGCCTGTGGTTTTTGTGTTGTCATTAAAGCCTTGTCTTACTTTGTGTAGTCCATTATCACAGTTACAGTGGTGGGCTGCAGTCCGCCTTTGGTGGCATTGGAGAATGTCGTTGAGAATGCCTAATGACAAACCACAAGCAGCAGGAAGAGCTCACTTGGCTTTTAGCAGCCTCGCGTGTGTGAACTCCACGTGCTGTAAAAAAGCTCTTTGGTGTTCAGCTGCTGTCACGTGCTTCCTGGTAGTCCATAGTCCTGGTTGGAAGTACATAGTAACCAAGAGCTTTCAGCTTCTCCATCCTCACTCTCTTTCCAGTTTGGGCCATGGTGAAATTCTTCAACTGTCCTTCAGACATTGGACAACAGTGGAGAGGATATTTACCAGGTGTATCCGGGAAGCAGGTCATTATATAGCACAGTGGGTCCTCTCCAGAACAGAACCCTGAGGAATGACTGGCTGGCCAGGCTCTTCCTAAACCCACCCTAACATAGTTCTCTGATTGGGAATCCAAGTGCTGAGAACATGGTGTCGTCAGCCAGGTTCTTCTTTCCTTTGATTTCCCTGTAGCATTTGTCTCCAGCAGAAGGTAGTGGTGGTCCCATCTAGAGCGGTAGCCCTGTAGCTATTGCTATAGGGAGCAGGAGTTGGAGACAGACTGACAACTGCTGTGCATCTTAGGGGTTTCACACCAGGGCCCACGCTCCTTTAGAGTTCTGCTGCAGACTGTATAGAAAGTCAAGGCTAAGAGAGTGGGCTGTGTAAGAAGTTGGAACTCCACAGCATGACAGAATAATTGTTCACAACATAAAAATGCCGTTTGCAGTCTGCTCTCAAGCAGGACTCCAGAGATAGCAAGCAATTGTATTTTCCCAGTGAGACTGTGAAACAGATGACGTTTACACAGTCTAGTATAAACCCTGGCACTTTGGGATCAAGTGTTTTTTGTTTTTTAAAGAACTTTGTGCTGTTATATTCGTGGTAGTCAAAACTGATTTGAATATGTTTTATACTCGAGATTCTTAGCAGTGGTTCCAGTATGGATGCAGTCTGAGTGTCTTTAATCCAAAGACTGACGAGACCGCAGCTGTTGGCTTGGTCATTAGCTTGCGCCATATTCCATATTATGTTTCAGATGTTTGTTTAGGAAGTACTTTAAATTTTAATTTTATGGAAATGGAAACAGATTTAATACATGTCTATAATTTTGTATCTTTCCCCTTTTATGACACAGTCTCAGGAATTTTATAAGGAAGTATTTATTTGTTTGGGTCTAGCTCTAAAAGGTCTTAGGTCTTATCTAACTGTATATTAGGATATGAAATGAGTAGATGTGGAAATCAAGGTAAAGGAGCCGAGCTTCACCTGTTCTGTGTGGTACCAGACACCATCCATGCCGTTATTCTGACTATTGGCTACACCCTTGGGTTAGGCTTGCATCCTCCAAGTGAATCCAAGCACCCATGTTCTTCTAGCAGAATCTTGTTTAGTGACGTCTCATACTTGGTTTGCTCTTGGATTTGAAAAGTCAGGTGTGGGGTCATTTCTGACCCCACATCTGACTGTTGGGATTTGGTTAGGACTGAACCATGTGGCTCTCTAGTGAGTGTTAGACCAAGCACCTGATAAACCCGCATAAGGTCTGTGCTTTTCACCACTGCTCCCTTCCTGTGATAGACAGGGCTGTTTTGGTAAATGTTCTCACTTCTTGTCATTTTGGATTTTATAGAAACTTGAACTGGATCGATTTATGCTGTATGCCCATGGGCCCGACCTATGTAGAGAATCAGACCTCCGGCATGCGATGGCCAATTGTTTCGAAGCATTGATAGGTAATTTCCCGTTAAAATCTATTTCTTGTATGTCTTGAGCTTGTTGGAGAGCGCATGAAAATCATTGTAGAAGCTTACAAGTACCCACAAGGTACATGTAGAAGCATGTGAGTACCCACCACATTCTGCTGTAGTTAGTGTCTCTAAAGAATCAGCTGTGCTTTTCTGGTTACTGTGTCCTTAGTGTCTGATATCATGCTTACTATTTCCTATATGGGAGTGAGTTTATATGTAGATGGCTTGCTTTCTGTATGTCGCGCACGCACGCACACACACGCGCGCGCACACACACACACACACACACACACACACACACACACACCACGAGAAAACAGGAACTAAGTCACTAGTAATGTCCCAGTGTGGCTTTTGAACACATTTTAAATTGTTTGCAAGATTTTCTGATTTTATTATCTTGGAAAAAAAAATCTTTTTAATCTTAGGTTTTGAGTCTGTGTCACTACTCAGATATAGACACCCCTCACCCAGGCCTTATATCTACAGCATATGGTTAGCTGTTGGTACAGGAAAATTTGTGGAGAACTAATTAGCTGGTAATTGAAATGTACTTTATAATAAATGTTATAGTCAACCAGCAGTTTCTTGCTTTTTAATAAACAATTAAGTACTTTTATTTCTCAAAGACCTTTGTACTTTTTTGCCCTCTTTCTTTGGAAATGCACACAAAAGTTTCCTGTTCGAGTTTTATATTGATGATAGTACCAAAAGAGTGTGAACAGTTCTCCAGTTCTCCAAGCTGTGTGTGCTTTTCATAAATAGGTGTATTTGCAGAGAGCTTACCACATGGAATTATTATGCCTTGTCCACATAATTGGTCAGGGTTCTGGTTTGGCTTCAGGCTTGAGTGGCCAGGATTCCATCACTCGTCACATAATGTGTCTCTGGCAGATAATCCAATCCCTGATCATCACCTGCCTGTCAGAGGTGGAGGTAGTGCCACTTCCTCAGGAGTTCATAAAGAGTCACCCTGGTCCCGGCAGCACCAGTTCCAGGATAGAGGTCCATAGCACTGGTGCACCAATCACCTCAGAGCCTGGGTCTCCAGAGTCTTCTGACACCTTCCCCAAGCTGCCTCGAGAAGGGGCAAAGAGTAGCGACCCTGGTGCCTGCCAGCCCCTGAACCACAGCTTCTGTTGCATCAATCTGGATGTAACTATTGATACATTCAGTAATATTTATTGATCAAAGCTTCTTAGTTAGCATTTTATACATGGAAATGTAGCTATTCTGAAGACATATATAACATTTAGATTTTTAAGAAAATAAGACTTTTCACTCTAGGTTTATTTTGCTACCAAGTTAAAATGTTGCTAAAGTGCTTATAGCTTATGATTAATGCTAAGTGCATTTATAGTGCTTCATTGTTTCAAAGTAAAAGTGGAGCCTATCCTGGTTTTAATTTTCAGAAGCCTTCATTGGTCTAGTTTCTGGTTTTATCTGTATGACTTTTTCTTTTGTTAACGTGTATGTGTTTGTTTTAAAAAAATGCACTGTAAAAACAGAAGTATGGTTAAATATTGTCTCCTTAATAGGAGATATATGCCATATCTCTCATGAGAGTTCGTATTTAGCCTCATGAGAATTCATATTTAGTGAATTAACTTTATATCGCAGTCTGAATTTTAGCACAAAAGCATAGCTAAGGGCAAGAAAGTGTCCCTTTAAAATGTCTCCTCTTAGCGCCGAGGCTTTCTTCTGTGACTGGGCTCAGCTTGCCTCTGCTTTTTATAGAGCTGTGTAATTTCTCTGAATATTAATGCGGCCTTCCTCTGACATTCGCTTCCTTTCATCCAGGAGCTGTTTACTTGGAGGGGACCCTGGAGGAAGCCAAACAGTTGTTTGGACGCTTACTCTTTAATGATCCGGTATTTATGTTCAGTCATCTCTTTTTCCTTGGCCGTACCAGTGCACAAGTTTTGTTTCTTGAAATGACTGGGAAAAACTAAATGCCAGCCTCTCATAGCTAGTGGATGTCAAGTACGTCAACATCAGCCCCTTCAACTCCTGCAGACGTGAGGGTTTTGGGACATTTTTTCCAGGAATTTTTTTTAACCTGATGATCTTTCCTTGTGGGATTATTTAATCATTTCTAGATTAAATGTGGATTACAATACAATAGGAGTTGTTATGTTCTTTAGATTTTCTAGGTTAATTATGATCCTATACTTGTGAATATGTGAGTACCTGCCCCATGCAGGAGCAGTTAACAATATTAGTCTGTTCATGACTTTTTTTTGTAAATTATGTAAACTAGAGGAACATATTTATTTTAGACAGGAGTTTCTGATGGGCCTATGAATAATCTAGGAGAACTTTTTTTTTTTTTCTTTTTCTTTTTTTCGGAGCTGGGGACCGAACCCAGGGCCTTGTGCTTGCTAGGTAAGCGCCCTACCACTGAGCTAAATCCCAGCACGAGAACTTTTTTATAAAGCAAACTACAGGGTTTTTTTTTTTAAGATTCTAAGATGGTTTGTGTTACTGACGTTTTAGGTCATTGATGTTGCCAGAGATAGCCCTTTACTCTTGCATATGCTAGAGCCTCCTAAATGCTTTCTGTACCAAAACAAGTCAAGGCAGCATTAGAAGGGAAAGGCAGCTCTATATTGCAAACTGAAACGCTATCATAATTGAATGAAGGAGCCCCCGCCGAAGCAGGAAGAGCGTGGGATGCCGGTGTTGTAGGCCTGGTGAAGCTCTCCCCTCACACACTGTGTCATGACTGCATTGCTTTGTGTAGTTAAAAGTCGATACCTTTAAACACGTGACCCCCATGGTATGTCCAGGAATCATTAAGCGTGTTTTTCTAGAGATGTGATGACTTTTATGCTCCCATATTTGCTTGTGATAGAATTATCTGAAGACCCATGGTCCCCATCTTGCCCTACATACACAGGATACAACTGCGTATCCTGATTTGTGCCTGTAGCAGATGGCATGTATTTTAGGACTTTTTTCTCAAATTTTAAAATATCCCGGTTCTGGCTTTTATCTTTTGTTGGCAGCCTGAGCAACCTTCTCCTGCTTTCTTCAGTGTTCCCCTCACCTCGCTGTCACTGCTCCTTTGTCCCGGCTTAACCTGCACCCACTCCAGTACTCCTCGCCCAGCTTTCGATCCTGTGTCTTAGCTGGGTCTGCTTGTGTTCAGACTCCCCCTTAACTCCCCTGCCCCATTGGTCTCCTCACTAAGCTTATCTTACTCTTCCAGCACCTCGTGCAGTGCTGACCTGGCCAGCACTGGGTACTGATTAGCGGGTGAAGAGGTGTCTGAGGAAAGGCGGGGCCTGAGCATTATCTTACAGATGGATCAGCCAAGGTTCAGAACTCACTTTGGTGTCTCGTGTAAAACTGAGTGAGGCTCAGTAATACATAACTTTCTGCCTCAGAATTTCCATGTATACAAGCTGGAGCCTTTTAACTTGACTGATATTTCTAAATTGGCTTGAATCTACTAGCTTTTGAATGGGTGAAACATTGACAAACTGAGTGTGTGTGTGTGTGTGTGTGTGTGTGTATGTATGTAAGTATGTATGTGTTGTTATGAAAATGTAACAAGCCGCACACAGAATGGGGAAAGTATAGACAGCTAATGCAGTTGATGAACTCTCTGTAACCAAAGGGTATCTGTGTGAGTGAGGAGAGAGGTGTCCTTTAAGACCAGGGCCGGTGCTGAATATGGAGGGTGTTGATTGGCTGCTGTGTGTGCGACCAAATTAAGAGAAGGAGTTAGTTTGAAATTGGGTGCAACTGTGAGGTGGGTTAATGAACCCTGTTTAAGGGACAGGGCAGACTGAGGCAGCTGAGAGGACAGTGTAGTCAGGACAGCAGAAGGCACACACAGAGAGGGTCCCTGACTTCTGTCCTGCGGGTGGGTGGGAAGGAGGCCTGTTTCCTGTTAACATCCCTGTTGACTGACTGACTGATGGTGCTCTCAGCCCAGCCCTTTGAATAGCAGGGCTGTCTTGTCTTTTCTCCCTCAGCTTCTTTCTCTTTCTAAAAACATTTGTCTTTCGTTTGTATAACCCTCCAGGATTACCCAGTGAGTTTCCTGTGTGGGAAGCTTAAGTCTGCTTCCCCTGTGCCTCTTCAACAATGGAGGGCATTGCATCATTTTCCCTATCTTCTCCTCTCTTTTCTCTGTCCCCAGCATCTCTGACCCAGGCCTTTCTCTGGCATGCTAGAAATTGGAAAAGGTGTTTCTTCAAATTGCTTCTGAGCAGCCTGGTGTGGGTCTTCCACAGACTTGCCATTTTTACAGGTTTACTGTTGGCCCCATCACCTTTAGTCTCAAACATATTTTGCTTTTATTTTTATCTTTAAATCACAAACCTCAGACTCTTTTCTGCCCTTAGCTTCTCCCCTCCCTCCCGCCCTGGTATATCCATTTAGTTTTAAATTTTCATCACTTGCCTGGGTGACTCTTGCTTTGCTTCCCTTAAAGCTGTCCTGCATTCTTCTCAAGGCCTCTCATCTCTCGCCTGTTAACTGTCTGTCATCATCTCTCAGTGCTGTGTGAGTGACAGACTTTCTAGTTTTAAGATATTTGATTACTAGCTACCAAAGCCTATACAGCATATAGAGGCCCAGTTTTAAACAGGGCCTCACCTTAGCCCTGGCTCACCAGTAACTCACTATGTGAACAGGGTGCTTTGAACTTACAAAGAGCTTCTGCCTTCTGAGTGCTGACATTAAGTCCCCCTCCCCCTGATTGTTCTGCCTGTGTCTGTCTCCTTTTTTGTCCACAACGTTTTTATGCCATCCTTAGACATTGTCTTTGCTGCCCGTGTCTGCCTGGCGTTTGTAGTGGCGTTTGTTCTCACTCTCTGCTGGGGTTTGCTAGATTTTCCATCTGAAGTCCGCTTTGGAGATTTTTCTCATAACCCTGGGCAGAGTGATGCTTTTCCTCTGGTGCCCACTTCCTCCCAGCTTGGTGTTGTAGCCTAACCTCCTTCAGTGAGCCTACCTCAAGTACATCCGTTTCTCTTCATACGAGATTTAGTCTGTCTGAGACAGGCAGCTGGGGGTGTCGTTTAGCGCGATTCTTCACTGTTAAGGGACCTGCTGCAGGTAGGTAAGCTCTGTTTACGTTCCTCTGTTACCTCTCACTAGGCATCTTGGAGGACAGAGTTGGATCCTATTTATCTTGGTGACCTAATACACAATGGGTGTTTAATATCAATATGCTATGTTAATGAATGCCCAGTTAGTCTTGAGCATTTTCTAGAAGCGAGATGTAGTCCTAGAGCTAATGAGCAGTCTCCCTGGGATCCCAGTCTGGATCTTTGCGGTGTGTTTTCTCTGGCACTACACTGGGATAAATACAAGGGAACAGATGTGCGAGAAATTGGCTGTAAGGAGGCTTAGATTTGCACCAAGATGGGTGGCCAAGGAGAAGTCACAAGTACTTTTAAGTGGAAAACATGAAGCAGCAAGAAGGAAAGGACCAGAGTGTTACGTGAGTCTTGACTTCTGGAGACTGGCAAGGGCTGGATGAGAAAGCTGATTTATCAGTGCTGCTGATACGTCATTCTTGATCGTGGTGTGCACTCTGACCGCAGTACACACAGTGTTCTCAGTGCGCTGCTCACCGAGCGGCTGTCAGGGACTGATTTGAAGAAGGTCCTAGGATTGTCTTTGGTTTATACCTGTGGAAATAGAAGCTTGGGGAGAATACGTTACTAACATGCACTTGGAATTAAACCTAGGCTCCTCCTCGCCCGAGCCTCCATGCTCCCTAGTGCATGTGAGGTAAAGATGTCCGTAAGGTGTTCCCAGTCATAGCATAGACGAGAGGTCATTGTTGTGGAATGAAAGAATCCAGACAGAAACAGGTGAAGATCAGTAAGAATGGTGCCGCACTCCAGAGGAGACGGGTGGCCCGAGAGTTCATCTTGTCGTGGGGGGCGAGAACAAGACTTGGAGAGAACACAGAGTGTGAGGAGGGGCTGACACTCTGGGGAATAAAAGGGAGAGGTTAGGGGTTGGGGATTTAGCTCAGTGGTAGAGCGCTTGCCTAGCAAGCGCAAGGCCCTGGCTTCAGTCCCCAGCTCCGAAAAAAAAGAAAAGAAAAAAAAAGGGAGAGGTTATTTATTTGGTTAACAGAAGTCCTTTCTTGAACAGTTTGATATTTAAACCCCTTTTTAAACATTGCCCGAGAACCTCTGTGCTTTGTTAAATTGTTCAGAACCATTGAGCTTCTATTTCATTTTATCACCTTATATCGCAAATGATCCTAAATTTTCCTGTATCCTGCCAAAAACAAAATTTAGAAAAACATTTCAGGTTCTTTTTCTTGCTTATTTACAAAAGCCTAGCATTAAGGGCCGAGAGTAGATCCAGGTCGAAGAGCTTCCCTCGAGTCTGAACCTGAAGGAAAAAACACTTTCCCCAAGGAAATTGGAATTCTAACTGCTCCTGGATTTAACTCAGCCACTGAGATAATATGCCAGGATTTTCCATAAAGTTTGTTCATTATCGTATTTCAAGTACACATTTATGAGAACCGTGTTAAAGCGTGGTCTCAGAGTTGTGAGGGCCTAGGAACATGGTGTGAGGTGTGCTCACTCGCTCTGGAACAGGCTGGTGACAATGCAGCAAGGTCAGAGGGCGTGCGGTGACAGCCGCTGCAGCAGATCCCCAGGTCTGGGCGTGAGTGCAGCAGCAGCAGTGTAATCCAGTGTATCAGGTTCAGCAAACATGGAACTGAGTTTAAAAGGCTCCTTTCCTCCCCCACGTAATAGGCTAATTGCAGTCACTCCAGGCTCTGTGAGTGGCGAACACACTTTTAAAAAATTAGTTTGCTAGCGCTATTGAATTTGCAGTGAGTGGAGTCAGCGTCTGAAATAGTTCAGTATTTCAAATAATGACGTTTTCTTTAGTACTCTGGAGTGTGTTAAATGACTCCCTTGAGCACTAAAGACACCATTCCATTTTCCAGGACCTGAGAGAAGTCTGGCTCAATTATCCTCTCCACCCACTCCAAGTGAGTACGACCTTCTTGTCTGCAGTGAACCCTACAACTCCATGGCTGCCCCGCCCTTCCCTTCCCTCCATTATTCTCTGGTTCTCAGAGTTAGGACTTTATGTTGGGTGTCAGGGAAGTGTCAGAAACAGCAAGATGCGCACGTGTTGTATGTACGTATGCATGTGTCGTATGCTCATGTGGCCCGGAAAGCACGGGGTGGCATTCCTGGTGAGACGGACAGAGCAGCTGTGGGGGAATAGCCCTATCTCCACAGGCGCTCACAGCGTGTGGGCGCTCCCACACCACGTGCCTGCTATTGGAGGGAAACTAGTTGGTGTTAGAGGTAATTTCAGGCATAGTTAAAAATGCAGAACAAGTACTAAATGACTCTTGCTAAATCTAAACTATTTAGATCGTATAAGATTTACTACACATTAAGGGTTCAGTGTGTATGGTAGCTTTTTACTCGGAAGTTAGGAATTGAAAAGATCTATACATGATGACGTTCTTTTCCTCAGTTAGCTACACAAGTTTCTTCTCTTGGCTTTTCCCTCTGCTTTAGTTTAGGATATGTGTATTTCCCCTAGTCACACGTGTTATTTGTAAACCTGTATTTAACATAAGTAGTAATCACTAGCGATCAGATGTTCATGGAGGGTTTATGATAGTAAATGGCAATTCAGTACTGTAAGACGGTTCTAGTAAAAATAAGAGTTCCCCAATAGTGTTGAAAATGGTCATTTTAGTTGCACTTCTTACATGTTCTCTTTGCCAGTTGTCCAAGGCTCGTTGTTATATGGAGCACCACCTGTCTAGAGGAATAATAATATCCACCGGAAGCTAAATTCAGTTTTAATGATGCTCATTTGCTAAAACAGTTCGCACAGTATGTCCAAGATGCAGTCGCCCAGTTACTCGAAAATCAGTGACTCTTAAAGGGCAGTTCCCAGAGAGCAGCACCCCATTTCCTAGAAACTAGAAACTTGTCAGAAAGACCAACTCCAGTACCCACTGCAGGCATGCGCGCGCGCGCGCGCACACACACACACACACACACACACACACACACACACACACACACACACACACGGGAGGACGCACATGTACATGGCAGCTGTTCTCAGTCACGTCTTCCTTAGAGAGTTAGTCTAATACCAGAGATTTTGAACTATCTATGTACAGAACTTGGCCTTGAAATTTGAATGAAGATTGGAAAATATTATTTGAGCCTTCTTTAAATATTAGGTTTGTTTGCTATTCTAAGAGATGAGAAAGAGGCTTTCAGGTTTTATTTGGCATTTCCGAAATTTCTGCCCACGGGAGATGGAATTTTACAGAACAGTGTCCAAGAATTGATAATTACTCTTGTAACAAAACCTGTGATTTTTAATTTATTTCTCTTTCTTCTGAAGCTACAAGAGCCAAATACAGATCGACAACTTATTGAAACTTCCCCAGTTCTACAGAAACTGACCGAGTTTGAAGAAGCAATTGGGGTGATCTTCACTCACGTCCGGCTTCTGGCACGGGCATTCACACTAAGAACTGTGGGCTTTAACCACCTGACCCTGTGAGTGGTGTGAGCTCCCGTAGTTCCCTGAGCATCTAGAGGAGGGTTCCAAACCTTCCTGCCCTCCAGAGGAACTGGGAGGGCAGCCAGTGCAGGAGGGACGCATGGCGAGACCGCAGTGTGGGTCGGGGGCTGTTCTCTCTTCCGTGCTTTTGGTTCCTTTGCTACACATCGTGATGTCTTGAAGCTTATGAGATCTGAAGGAAGTAAACCCTTTGTCCACACTGAGACGTGGACAAAGAATTACACGCTTTGAGGACCGTGTGATCTGTTTGTCATGATTTGTCACAATCCCTTCAAAATAGCCATAGATTAAAAAAAAATGTAACCTCTCTAGTAAAACTTTCAAACAGGCTTTGACTGGATATGGCTTTCTAGCTCCTACTTTAGACAAATTCATTGAGACTATTGAAATTGAAAATAAGAAAAACTTTGCTAGGGATAAAACCCTGAGTTCAGTCCTCAGAACAAAGAGAGAGAGAGGAAAGTAGCAAAACTGTAGGTTTGAGTGTGTAGGTGTGGTTATGTAATATAAAACATTTTCCCCTTCCCTTGAATGGAAAATTCCCAACTCTTTAAACTGTAAGATTAAAGACATAGGTTTTGTAAACATTTGTAAATTAAATTCTAGATTTGATTAAGTAACATACATATTTAATAGGTTTAGAAAAAAATTAGGGGCTCTTTTCTTTCAAGAGAATTGTTTTATATTTTACTTTCTATTTCAGTAGCACTCTGCTTTGGGCCAGGTGCTGTTCACTGATTTAATTTAGTAGTCACTTATCCTTAAAGTATTCTCCTTGGAGCTGGAGAGATCAGGAATGGTTATTGCTCTGTCAAAGGACTTGAGTTCGGTTCAAGTCAGATACAAAAGAAATCACTTGCATTAGGTGATCTTCTGGTCTCACGTGCACATACCTGTACTCAAACACATAAACACACACCACACATGCCCATGATTAAATAAAAATTACATTTTTTAAAAAGACAATCATTTCATTTTCAGATTTTTTTTCCCACAGTTGAAGGTGTCAGGGTTCTATATTTATGCTTTAAAACAAAATGAACAAATTATATTTTTAGGCTGTCATCTTAAAAATTCTGTGTTTTTTTAAAATCCGCAAGTACTTCCTGGTTTATTTACAGTGGTGTTTCATTTTCAGAGGCCACAATCAGAGGATGGAATTCCTGGGTGACTCCATAATGCAGCTGGTAGCCACGGAGTACTTGTTCATCCACTTCCCCGACCACCACGAAGGACACTTGACGGTGAGTGTCCTCAGTCAGTCACTCCTCCCCGAAAGCTTGCTGGACAGCAGACGGAGAGCGAGGAGCAGGGGCCCAGATACGTGCCTGTTTGACTACTCACTTATCTCTTGATGGCTATGATGGTCACTTTTTTCCCCAGGGGAATAAATACTCTTCAATATAAGTTGTATGTGTAATTGCATACACATATATGTACACACACGTGCTCATTATAAAAGTGTGAGTGAGAATAACTGTGTAAGGTAGAACATGTCAGATATTATAGAGACACAGGCCGGTTGCTGGACTTACATGGTCAGGAAAAGATTCTTCTGGTTACAGGGTGCAGGGAAGGCGTCACGGGTCTGGTGATGTTGGACCCTCACAGATGGTTTAGCCATTGCGTATTTATTAAAAGTCAGTTTGTATGCAGTGGCTTCCTGCACACTGAGTCCAGAGAAGCAAGGGAAATGAATGGACAGAGAGGCAATGGGCACACATGTTGACTCTGGGGCAGAATTGATAGGGAAGTGCAGATGAGGTTAGAGTCATACACAAAGTCAGCCAGCCACTGTTCCTCAGACTGTTTTAGCTTTGGTTTGTTGATAATATACCCAGGATGGTGGGAATAGCCTGTCTAGCTCTCCTGGATCTGGGAGGGCCTCCGACTAGGCCTTGAGAGTCCCTTGGGAACTGCCTATGGGGAAAGCTGGGGCCCTGTTAGGTGGAAGATTATGTACTTACGCCCTGAGTTCTTCAGTGTGACCTCTATTGTGTTGATGCTAATAGCTTCTTTCATACTTTTTAAGTTGCTGTGTGTGGTTTTCTTTGACTGGAAATTGAATCATAGTTCTGCAGTTCTGAGAGATTAGGTATTGGAAGTAGAGAACACATGGAGTTCAGGCGGAAACTTTCAGTGCTATTTCTCCACTTAGTCCTTACTCAGTAGGTGAGGGCTGTGCCTCTGTCATCCGCCATGCGCTGGGACAAGAGTCACAAGTACCTCTTTAGTTTTAACTGAGTGGGATGATTGCCATGAGACATTAACTGCCCTTTAGCAAGACAAGGATTTCTTTCTTTGAATTCTTTAGAAAATATGAACCTTTTGGGAGCTGGTGTCTCACATCTTGCTTAGGAAAACAGTAAGTTGACTCTTCTCAACTACAGAAGAGACATTCTACGTATCAAGAGTGCCTGGGTTGTGAGAAGTAGCCGAAGTGTACTAAGTAGCTTAAGGACAGCTTGCCTTGTGGACGCAGGAAAATCTGTGCTTCCAGCGGCCCCGCCTCCGGCTCGTCCCGAGTTATCCTTAGGGTCTTAGGGATGGGGTCTGCCTTCAGATGTCAGATGCTGGCTCTGTGCAGGGCCTGGCTTCTTTCCGAGTCCCTGCAGAGCTGGCAGTGAGGTTGCTTTGGTTTTGTTATTTTGACATAAGGTTCTTTTCTGTAGTCCAGGCTGGTTTCAAACTCACAGCAGTCTTCATGCCCGAGTCTCCCAAATGCTGGCATTAGGAGTGCCGTGGAAGTACAGCTTACACAAAGGAGTTTGTCAGCCTTGCCGCCTTAAAATTAGTGCCTTACCAGGATGGCGGTAGCGAAGGAGAAAGCTGTGATCCATATGGTGGTTTTATAAAGTATTGTTACAGAAAGCGCTGAGAGAAATGGAAAGTACCAGCAGCTCTGTTGGCAAGACGGAGATGATGTGTCATAAGCACATACTTTAAAGGCTGTTAAACATTGACATGACTGCTCCCTCCTTGAGTGGCATCTCCGTTGGCTTCTGTCACACTGTGTTCTGGATTTTTCCATACCTCTTTTCTTAACTACTGTGTCTTAGCATCCTTAGCATGTTCAGCTTTTACTTTCCAGCTAGTTAATATGTCAGCATCGGAGAGGTCACTGCTAGAGCATGTCTCCTGCTAATATATTGTCTCTCAGACAGTCCGATCGAAGTGTGTCAGCAGTTTTCCCGTCTTCGCAGGAAACTTGCAACTGATCTCTTTAGGCTCACTTCTATCCTAAGCTCCAGTGGCGAGTGTCAAGATGGAATTTAATATTCTTCCACCTCGGTCTTCTTGAAGCTTCCCCGAGTAATGGGTTGATGACAGACAGCATCAGCTCTCTCCCGTACTGTGTATCAGAAACCTAGGAGTCATGTTTGTGTCCTCCCTTGACCTCACTTCCTCCCGAGTCCTAACAGTGTTACTCCGGTATTTCTGGAGTGTGTCCTTTTGTTACCACCTAATCGCATCCCAGATAGCTGTTGTCCCAGTCCTGCTCACCTGGGTCATTGAAGGGAGTTCTTCATAGCCATAAAGGTGTACAGGAAGTATGTGGCTGACAGGGGGATCCACTTAGAAGCAGTAACACTTGTAATGTTGGAAAGGACGAGTAGCTTAGGGTTCTGGTCATTCAAAGCACAGGGTAGGAGAGCATTCTTCTGCAAGAGGAGTGGGCTCCCCAGCTCCCCAGATTTCCTCCAGACTATCTGCTACTCTTTGAAAAGCTTTCCTTGGTATTTTGAGGGCACTTTTGTCCTCAGCTTAAGAGATGAACAGTTTAAAGCTGAAATCTTCAGGAGGCCCAGATCTCAGGATGTTGTGAAGTCATTTTCTGTCAACCTGTACCCCGGTCCAGTCCATTTTATGTGTTTCAATTGATAGTTGTTTCACAACAGCTCTCTGGTGAGGACACCAACTAGCTGCTTATCTGCAATCTGCTACCACCAAATTGTCCCTGTCCTCAGTTGTCAGGCCTTCTCCTGTCCTCTGACTTCTGCACCGTAGGTGATCTCATTCTGTCTTCTGACTTTGAAGACATCTGTATGCTGCTTCCTGATTTATGCCCAAAGCCAAATCTCCTCATACTCTAGACTCGTGTCTATGGAATGTAGCAATACTCAGATTACGAGGATATGAGAACACGCAAATCTTTCTAACAGGTAACTCTGACTAGTGCATCTAAAACAAAACAGTTTTCAGTTTCCACCCCCAGCCCTGCTGCTCTCTCTGTATTCTTCATACCCATAGGGATTACTCAGTTATCTCAGCTGCCAGAAGCCGTAAGATCATCCTTAACTCTTGTCTTTGTCTCCTGTTACACCTCCCAACACTGGCGTGTCCTGCCAACTTTCCCTTCGTCATTAATTCTGCGTGTGAGCATGAGCTTCACTGCTGGTGCGTTGTGTGCCTTACAGCCATCCTCTCCTATCAGATGTGGCCCCTTCTTCCTCCCCAGTCTGCCTTCAGTATGGTATGTAGAAGAATTCTGTTTCCAGTGTTGGGAGATTGAACCCCAGGGTTTGTATGTGTTAAGCAGGCGCTCCTAACACTGGGCTCCAACCCTAAAGGGATCTTTTGAAAGGGCAACTAGGTACCTAGTCTCCTTGCATCAGACCTCTCTCACATCCTAAAGGGAAAAGAAAGGGCTGTTTAGTTTCTTCATCCTTTTGACATTGGCCTACGAGAGTGGGCGCTTAGCATGTGCTCTAGTAACCCTTGTAGCCCAGTTCCTCACCTCCTTTAGCTCTCTGTTCGGTCATCTTTAAACCCTTAAGCATGTGGCCTCTTCCTCTCGTCCCTTAGACTGGAACTGCATCTCCATTTTCTCCCTAGGACAAGCAAGGTATATGTTACTAGCCTTCTCCCATCAGAGTATAAACTGAAAATACGTTGTCTGGTCTTTTATTTTGATTTTTGGTTGATTGACAAATTCCTATTGTATAGGTACTTAGAAAATAGCCTTTGAATGAACGATCTTCACAGCCTAGATTAATGATTTTTGATTCCTCTTTGGACAATGGCTGGGGAACCAGCAAGATGCTTAGTGGCCTTGCCTACCTGTTCAGCCCTGTGCTCTGTGTTCTTCCCACTCTGCACCAGCCTGCTGGGTCCAGATCTTCTACCATTGCCTTTTTACATGCTGTTCTTCTGTCTGGAGGCCATTCTACTCCTAGCTCTGTATGTTTCGTGGTTTTTTTTTAGCATTCCTCCCCTTGGCAGCTCTGACCTGACCCCTCACGTCTACTCAAGTCTAAACCCTGTGCTGCTTTCTATTCTTGTACTTGATAGAATATTCTAGTGCTGTTTTATTCCAGCTTGCCGACCCTTACTCCACCAGAAGTTCCTAAGAGTATGCTGTCGTGCTCTAGCCCCGCAGTACCTAGCTTATGTTGGGTTCTCAGTACAGACTTGGTAAAGAGGTAGAGTAGGGAGCTACAGAAGGGAGCGCCACATGGAGGGCAGAGCAGGGACTGTACTGTAAGGAAGTGGCCTGTTACTTCACATGTCAAGAAGTGAACTGGAAACTGATTTTGAAATGCTTAAGGATTAAAAAAATGGAAGTGTGCTGATTCCTGGAATGGCATTGGAAGGGCAGCAATTGATTCCCTCTTCTAATTAAAGGCACAGAATGGCAGCTAATCACATTGGAAAGCCTTAGCAATGAGCCGGTTGTGTACACACTTGCTCTCTAAAGAATAAAGACAAAAAAAGCGGATGTAACGGCGTCTTCCAAATGTTGCAGGTTGCTGAGGAGAAGGGCTGCCCTGTGAGAGTACTGAAAGGGCCTGCTCAGGAAGCAGTGTGAATCAGGTGCAGACCCCACTGCTTAGTCAAGTTTGGATTGGGATGTCGAGGGAAGATGTTCTGTCTGTACACTGCAGTTCCTGTTCTTCAGGGTCAGCCCCCCTGGTAAGGTCAGTGTGAAGAGACAACCTCAAAGAAAACCGGTGCTCAGGCTGGAATGCCTGTCCTACAGCACTTGCAAACTTGGTCCCTTCCTGCTTCCAAATAGAAGTTTATTCCTAAGAACCTTTCTTGCCCTCACTGAAGTTTATCAGAAGCAAGAAAGAGAAGTACAGCTAAGGCCTTTGTAGCCTGACACAATTACTTTAAGCTGAGATTTCCATAAGAACATGAAGATGGATATTCTTCCTTTAACACTCTTGGTTCTATGAGGAAGCCATAGTGTGGGACATTCGCCTTTCGCTGCTGAGCTAGCAGGAGCTGCTCACTCCATGCCTGCTGTGTGTCAGGCGCTGTGTCCGGGGCTGAAATGCACCAGCAAGATGAACTTGTGGAAGTGTTTTGCTTGATTTTAGGGGAACAGTAGGAGGTGGGGGGAGAGAGAGCAGGGATTACAAACACATTTGAGAAACGGTGATCTCATCCTGCCCTGCTGCCTCCCGACAGTGGCGAGTATAAATCACCCAGGCAGGCAGGTGCCCTATCTAGCAGCACTCCGAGAAGATGGATTCCCCAGCCTCCCGACAGGATTTCTCTATCGTTGACATACTTCAGCTCCTGGTGTCTGCCCTGCGTTCTGCCGGCTACCATTGTGTGCCTTTGCTTTAATTATCATGGGAAATGGAGACCATCTACCTACCCCTTGGTATAAAAGACCTGTGTGGCATGTCACTGTCAACTCGATATAATTGTATATTTCGCTTGTGCTCCACTGCCTTCTATTGAAGTCCTCAAAATAATAAATCTGTCCCTTCGCCTTACACTAGGTGGCCCTCTTGGGTAGCTTATGTCCCACACTGTGGCTTCCTCCCAGAACCAAGAGTGTTAAAGGAAGAATATCCATCTTCATGTTCTTATGGAAATCTCAGCTTAAAGTAATTGAGGGAGACGTCTCTTTTGAGACTGGAGGAACGTCTTGAAGTCTCAAAGCCCGAATCTGAGATTTGGAACAGGTGCTGGCCGTGGTCACTGCACCAGGGATCAACAGTCCCTTTGTCAGGCTACAAAGGCCTTAGCTGTACTTCTCTTTCTTGCTTCTGATTTAAAATTAAATTCAGTGAGGGCGAGAAAGGTTGTTAGGGGTAGATGACTATTTGGTAAAGGGAGGATTTGGAAGGCAGCAAGGAAAAGGATATCTAAAAGATTTGTTTTAAAATAAAATCTAGAGGGATTCTGTAGCTTTCTAGACTCTTTTCCCTATTATTGGGGAGCAAGCAATAAGACCGAATATTGAGGCTGCTGTAGCTAACGCCTCTGGAAAATAGCAATTATAGTATCAGCATCTTGCCTTGTCACCCTCCTTGGGGATTTCTTATTTTCTGCAGGGACATTTAACTTCCATCTCCTGGTGGCCTTGCTTATATCAGCTTGTATTTTTTTTTCCTAGTTTCCACTGTGGTCACCTTGCTGTACCATGATCTGTACTCCTGCCACTATGTTTAATTTTCCTAGAAAACCCTCTCTGGCCATTACTGTCCCAGTCCTTCTTAGGTCATTCCATGCTCATCTGAACCCACATGAACCTTTTCAAACAGCAAGCATTCCAAGTTCAGAGTTCAAAGTCCTGATGCCTTGGTGTTTGGGAGAAACATGGGCCAATATGGAAGACCTCAGTGTTGAAGTTGACTAGAGTGTCCTTGAGAGGGGTTTCCTAGGCTGCCACCTCTGGAAAGCTTGGTTAAGAGGAGCAGCTGTGTTCCTGAGTCTGCTCGCCTCTCCGTCAGCACGGTGACTGTGTGGCTGGTCTGTGTGCCGCTTTCTCAGGAGTGGGTCCACTCTGAAGCACTTTAGAGGATGCTGCTGGTCCTGTTAGACCTTCAGCTTTCAGCGCAGACCTGGTGGATAATCAGCTTGCACTGCCGCTGCGCTAGCCCCAGAACCTCACGGGCTTCGCTTCTGTTATCGAGCCTCAGTGTACCCGTGGTTTGGCAAATAGATTTATTCTGAAGTTGAATGCAGCTGAGGACCAAGATGGAAATTGTCACTTTAATGAACCTCCGTTTGGGCTTTCATGATTATGTAGAGAGCACAGGTCTTCATTTACCTCATTTTACTTCATGTTCCAAAGTTAAATGGACTACAGAAATAAGGTTAATTACTCGTTTCCTTCTCCTCGTTGATTCTTGCTTCTTACGCTGAGTTTTTGGCAAGAACTTAACAGACCTCGCTTACTTAGCTGGGTCCTTGCTCTAAGACTTGCCAGGGCTTATCTTAAAGCAGAGCTGGTTCAAGGACCTCCTGTCTCCATCCACACTGCTTCCCTTCTGTCAGACAGTGTTGTACATGGCACTGAAGGAGGATCTGTGAGGCTGAAGGTGGCAGCCGTGCCCTGGTGGCCAGCAGTGTGTTGTTACTTGTGTGTACTCTCGTTCACACTGGGCCCATTGGTCCTGGGGCAGGAATATGCCATTTCCACAGCCCGTGGAGCTTCCCTCCTTACCCAGGTGTGGATTCAACTTGCTCAGCCCAGCCATACTCCCAGAATAACCTTCCTGTCTGCGTGCGCTCTATTTCAACCTGAAATCCAAACCACAGAAAGAGATAGCACTTCCAGCTCATGGATTCTGTGAGTTGGTGATGTGGGCTTCTATTGTGTGGGTCCCATTTGGCCTTTTAATTTTTAAGCTTCCTTGTGGTTTTTAATTTATATGTATATTTATTATTGTCTGTTACTTGTACATAATAGCACACATATATTAATTTTAAAGAACTAGTGTGTACTGAAGAAAAACTGTAGTTAAGGGAAGCTGGGAATGAAAATGGAGAGAGACAGGCAGAGAGTTACAGTCTTAAGATTCAATTCAGGCAAGGCTTATGGAGACCAAGTTGTATTTCTGCTTCATGAATCATTGTCAAACAAATTAAGAACATATTGTTCCTTATTTATCTATTGTCAAGGATTCGCTATCAAGCACTGAGAATAAATCTTGATTTTCATAAGCTTTGTTGACACTGTGGAGCTGTAGAGCATAAAGCTTGCATCTAATAAGCTCAGTGCTCTATGGAACAGTGGCGGGGATAATGGCGGCATGGCTCACAGCTGCTTCCGCCTGTCCTGTGTTCAGGAAGCCAACTCTGTTTATGTTTCTGGTGAGGAATCAGATTCAAGTACATTATTCCCTTGAGTCTTAGGGATCGGGAACAATTACGTCAGTTTTTTAAAGTTTGTGAATTGACATCATGGCATCTGCCTGCTTCCTTAGTTGCCTTTCCCATCTCTCTTCCCCAGGGTGTTAAATGCTTACACTGGGCTTGTTTTCTGGACACTTGGAATAGATTGGTTATATAATGTTTAGGCGGTGTCTAAATACTATGTGAATAGCCCTTGGAGGGCTGTTAGCAGTCCCAAACTCTAGTAGACATTTCTGTTTTGAATTCCCGGGGTTGAAATATATAAATAAGTTGAAATTTGGGGCTAGAGTTCAGTGGTTTAAAGAGGTTGCTGTTCTTGTAGAGGATCTGAGTTCTGTTCCTAATTCTCTGAGGGGAGGCTTAACTGCGGTTCGCTCTGGGAAGTCCAACATCCTCTGGCGCACAGGTATCTATACACGTGCAGTGCACAGCACATATACAGAATATAAATAAAAACAAATCCTAAGTTATATTAAATTTAGTTAAAGATAAAGGGTCTGAGTATGAAAAGACCGAGTTACAGGGAATGTAACGTAAATCTTTAAAATAATAACTACAAATAAACAGGTGTTTTAATAATATTGAAAGATCTCTTCCCTAAGTCATGTATCAAAATTAGGACCTGTGTCATGAAATATACTTCTTGTGGGCAACTTTAAACACAAGTTTGATTGGTGGATGTGCCCCTGTAATTGTTGGCAAAGACTGATTGATTATTTCAGAATATGGTAAATTTGTTTGGGGTAATAAAAGTGGGTAAGGTTTTCAAAATGTATCTAATTGTACACAAAAGGGGTATAATTTACTGAGTATAAGTTATATTTAAGTAAAATTATTTTTAAAAGTTTTAATGTTTCCTGATCTGGTAGCTTTGAGCTTTTCAGATTGCTGTGTACTCTTCCCAAAGCCTGCTCAGTGCCACTAAATAAGTAATTGGGTTCTGACTGCTTGGTTAAATCCACGGAGTGGGGTGGGTGAGTCATTAAGGAGATAGTAGACACATTTTGGAGGATGTTGCAGTCACCTGACGATACAGGGCTTAGACCATCACTTGTCTGCTGTCCCTTTGTGACACTCTGTCAGGTGGTTGGGTTCAACACAGCAGGAGAGAGACCAGAGCTGATGTGGTTCCTAACCGTACGCCAATTCCTTCTTACCAGTTGTTACGAAGTTCTTTAGTGAACAACAGAACTCAAGCCAAGGTAGCAGAGGAACTGGGCATGCAAGAGTATGCCATCACCAACGACAAAACCAAGAGACCCGTGGCCCTAAGAACCAAGACTTTGGCAGACCTTTTGGAATGTGAGTCCTATCTATAGTGTGAAGTGTTTTAACATGCGGATCCAAGGTTTAAATTAAACCAACTAGCTCTTACTCTTTTCATGGTGATGATGGTGATGATTGGTGATGATGATGTTCTAGCTAAAAAACCTCTTTTTTCTGTTTTTCTGCTTCTTTTCTTTTGTATAGCTTAAGCTAGCCTTGAAATTCCTGTGTAGTCAAAGGTAGCCTTGACCTCCTGGGTTGCCCCTGCCTATCTCCTGGTATTATATGCTTGGATGACCACATCTATCTGAGTAATGTCTTTTGTTTTTGTTTTTTATTTATTTTTGCTTTTCACTAAGCCACATGAATAATGCATTTTGTTGTTCGATCTGTATTTAGGGCTGCATATTCCACTGTCCTGTCTCTCAGTCATCAAGTCCCTTTGTATGAAACAGTAGCACAATGTAAAGATTAGTTATTCAGAATCGCAGTAGTGACTTTGGCTTAATTGTTTTAGTTGGTTGGTTTTGCTACCCAGCATTCTTCATAAAGGGACATAGAATAAAAGATAATTTATTCACTAAACACTAAAATCGCCACCTATTGTTTTGAGTGAGAACAAAACTCTCTAAACAGCCTCCATCTTTTTTATTTTCCGATATTGTCTGAAGCATAAATAATTCCATTATAGCTAATTAAGGGATTATACACATAAATTTATTATTTCTAATATTACTTCAAAAGAACTAGAATGTTCTCTGGGTCTTAGAGCTTTTTATGTTACAGTATTTTTCAGAATGGAAATTATATAAAATATTAAAGCCTACTGTGCAAGCCAGCTTATTGACGGATTATCAAGGCAGTCTAACCAAGGCACTTAAAGGGAGGTAAAATTCAGTTGAGTGAATGGTGTCACTGCCATTTTTATTTTTGTTTAATAAAAGGTTTTTGCAGTCTTTAAAATAAATGTACCATTTGTTGACTTGGCTAAAATTCTTTTAAATGAGCCCACCTTTGGAATTGTCCCTTGATTAATTCAATTGCATAAATTATTGTGTCGTTGTTTAGTTTTTCTTAATTTAGGCAGGTCAAATCTTTGAATTTTCTCTTTTCTTTCTCTGGTTATGAAACTTACCATGGAACTGGTACACACGAGTGGTCTCAGAATGGAGTTGGAATGTGCTGGTCCCAGCAGCGTCTGCGCTCCACCCCTGGTGTCTCCAGTTTCTTTCTTACGTTACTAACTTGGTTGCGTTCCCTGGTCCCACCCCTACCCAGCACTACAGTATTGGTGTAGCGTTTAGACCAGTGGTTCCCAACCTGGGGGTCCAGTGAGCCTTTCACAGAGGTTGCCTATGAGTACAATGTATTTACATCATAACAGTAGCAAAATTACAGTCAAGTAGCAATGAAAGTAACCTTATGGTGGCAGGGGTGAGGGTCACCACAACATTAAAGGGTCCCAGCATTGGGAGGTTGAGATCTACCGCATTAGACTACTCCCTTAGCCACTACCTAAGGGCAGTTTGGTGTCTGCTCTGTGATTCTTCATCTAAATCACACATCTGGTTGGTGTTTCTGATAGTCGTGATAAAGGGTGGAGTTTTATTTGAAGAAAAAAAAAAAAGAAAGAATTGTGCTTAAAAGAGTGTCTAGAAGTCAAAAGCCTTGGGAAAATGCTACTTCAAAGCTTGGCCCTTAGGCTGGGTGGCTCAGTAGTTATGAGCACTTACGGGTCTTGTGGACGACCCGCGTTCTGTTCCTGCCACCTGTGCTGCCACACGCACATGCAGCTAATCACGTATCTCAGGAAGGAAGCTCAGCTCCTGCCGTTTCTGGTCAGCAACAGTGAGTTGCTTATTTCACATTTGTTTTTCAGCATTTATTGCAGCCCTGTACATCGACAAGGACTTGGAATACGTCCATACTTTCATGAACGTCTGCTTCTTTCCACGTCTGAAGGTAAGCGCTCACGTTTCCAGCAGCCTGTGCTTTGTTTCTCTGGAACACACGACTCAATGCTTTGGGGGATTCCCACAGGAGTTCATTCTGAACCAGGACTGGAATGACCCCAAGTCGCAGCTGCAGCAGTGCTGCCTGACCCTGAGGACTGAAGGGAAAGAACCAGACATCCCCTTGTACAAGTAAGTGCTCGCGCCGGCCAGCTGTCCTGCCGTGTGCTCACATGGAGAACGCAGGGACTTCTCGTGACACCAGCTAAGCCCTGAAGTGCTCTGTCCTAGCACCCACCTGTATAAGTGGGTACATCTCGATTGTCTCTGCCTTCTCCCATCTGTAAATTTCTCAGATCTACTGCCTGGCACAAAGACATACTAAGACATAAGATGAAAATGTAGCAGTTCAGATGTAGTACTTGCTGCTTTTTAAGATGTACTCATGGGTGTGATCTCTGCGTGTGGGTGACAGGAATTGGGTCCTCTCCAAGAGTAGCAAGTGCTGTTATCCCCTGAACTACCTATCTCTTGGTCCCCCACATGAAGTGGTTTTTTGAAGCTTCTTATTTTTGTCTGATTTTGCGTAGGAGTAATGGACTGTGTGTTGTTCCTAGCAATATTCGGGTTCTGCGTGTACTTTCCCCCGAGCCCCTGTTGGCCTCTTATCTGAAAGGCTGTCTCCCAAGCTGCAGAGAAAGGGAACAAAGGTTTACTGCTGCTACTGTTACTCAAGTACTTGCTTTCCTGCGATTTGAATCAAAAGTTGCCTTCTACTTGTGATACTCACTTGTGGGTGGAGAAGATGTTTAAATGGGAATCAACAAAGTAAAGAATTATTAGAGTACATGGCTGCCTCCCAAGGTACTGTTGATACTGTTTTAGGGATGCTTAAAAATCTAGTTACACTGGGCTGGAGAAATCCTCAGCAGTTAAGAACACTTGCTGCTCTTGCAGGGGGACCCAGGCTCCATTCCCAGCACCCACACTCGACTCGCAACCACCTGTCACCCAGGTCCGAGGAGCAGTTGCTCCTCTGGTCACCTGCACATGCTTAACCCTGGGGTTGGCAGCGTGAACCTGAGGGGGTGGGGGCCTAAAAACAAGCCAGGCTAAAGTGTCATGCAGTAGCCAGCTTCAGTCAGAGCATCAGACAGTTTATACTCTGGGACAAAGAAAGATCACGTGAGTAAGTGCTCAGTCACAAGGACAAGACACACATGGCAAAACCATTTGTTTTCTTCCACAGAAGCACATAAATAGCAGCTGAAGTAAATGCACTCTCCTATCTGCTACGTCTGAGAGGAACATGCAGACATAGTCCAAGAACAGTTCTGTGTTTTGAAGTCACAAGACTCTTGTCTTATTGTCTTGGCGTTTTCTCACAAGCACTCAGAATTCTCACATGACTTCATTCGTGGACTATATTCCAACATACCTACATGTATACACCATGCAATTTTTATTAATTAAAAAAGAACCTAGTTTCAATACTATTTACTCCATGCCTTTGGGAACAGAAGGATCTAACACACTCATTCGTGCAGGTGTGCTCCTATGGAAAGTTGCTCCTTTTGGACTTTTCTAACTTCAAAATAAAGTCACAACAGTTCACAAGCTTTTGTGCTGCTAGCAAAACAGAGGCCGGAAGACTAGTCACCTTATAGCAAGAAGCTGTCAGTGTGAAACTGTTTTCTGTATTGGAGAAAATCCCTAAATAGAAACAGCTTATCGATCTGCCTAATAAGCATAAGGAATGTCTAAGCTATGTGTATGATTGAGTCAAAGAATTTCCCCATCAAAGTGATTGCTGAGGTCAGTGATAAAGGTGGTGCATGTCTCACAACCCAGGGATGATTAGTAAGTACCACCTTAAGCCACAATACACACCCTTGAGTATGTAAACAGAGAGGAAATTGCTGTGTTCTCTGCCCATAAATCCTCCCACAAAAGTACTTGGTGACTTTGTTCTTTGTTATCATGATGGTGGGGTTGCTTTACATAGTCCTTGTGATTACTTTGTTTATTCCATTATCATTCTCAGCTGCTTTTAATTTCCCTTTCCCCTGAGTTATCAGGTTTTTTACGTTTGAAATCTGCACCTTGTCATTAAATCCGGAGTACCTGGAGCCTTGTTTTTTAGTGGTTGTGTTATATACTTGCCATCATAGCTTTATCTCCGAGATGATCACAGATGTTCCAGAAATTAAATATATTTTCTGATCTCTTAGGTAAAGTACTAGACAGTAGAAAGGAACCATAACGGTGTGGAACCATCCAGGCGCGTCTTGAGGTGTTATTGCTTTGCAACATCACAGACGAAAGCCCTCAGTTCTTCACATAAGTTTGTTGATTCTGTGATGCTAGAACCCACACACAGAAGCTGTTGTAGAGCATCGAATACTTAACCGTGAGCCCTCAGAGATAGTGTCCTATTTGAGAAAACACATAAAATGACAGTGCACAGTCTTTTAAACTTTCTATTTTAAAGCTCTACATTTTGTTAGGTTAGCAAATCAAAAATTGAATCACTTCCTCTTTCCATATTCCTTGTTACTTTTACGTTGTCCTTTCTGGCAGTAAGAATAAAGTTTTTTGTTTTTTGTTTTTCATCTTGTCAGTTTATATAAGAGCAAAACAACTGAGCGTTGCATTATGACTACTGTGCTTTCGTTTCAGGACTCTGCAGACAGTGGGGCCGTCCCACGCTAGAACCTACACGGTGGCCGTTTACTTCAAAGGAGAGAGGATAGGCTGTGGGAAAGGACCAAGGTATGGGAGACGCTGAATTCCATGGGGTACATGTCTGTGTTCAGGAAAGTTAGTTCCTGCCTGATAGTTCCTACCTACCTCTGCAGTCTGCACAGCAGGAGAGAGTGTGAAGCGTCTTCAGTTATAGCAGAGGGAATCCCGAGAACTAATGTCCCCCTAGGCTGACTGAGAGACTTGGTAATCAGCCTCGGGGCAGGCATTCCATTGTCCAAGGAGTCTTGGCCCTGTTGAGAAAACTGCATCAGTTGCTACACAAGTCAGTTCCATCTGCGTTCAGCCTCAGCAGATGTGTGAGCTGTGCCGTGGTGCACACGACAGCCTCAGTCTATACCTCACTTCCTGTCACTTGAGCATTGCGGGCATGCGTGCTATTTTGTAAAACAAAGAATTACGTGTATAATCTAGGTCTTGCCCTCTCTCTCTCCCCCCGCCCCCTCTCTCTATTTTATACTTTTCATGTTTAACCTTTACATGGAGTATTTTCAGACTTGAGAAATACTTCAGCCCTAATACAAACGAGATATTGGTGTGGAACCAATACTTTAAAGAGGCTTTGTGTAAATGCATTTCTGCATGTTCCCCCGTGTGTTCCTAGCCTTGCAATTCAGTTGTGATGGAAGTAATCGCATGAAGTTTTATGCACTAGATGTGAAAATCAGCATTAATAATTTGTAGTTTTTGAAGAAGAAAGCCTTTAAAGTCTACCCCACCTTTACTTTATTCAACAGTATTCAGCAGGCCGAAATGGGAGCAGCAATGGACGCACTTGAGAAATGTAAGCCATCTCTTTTCCTATAGCCACACCTGTATAATGTAATGCATATTTTATGGAAGGAAAATGAAGTAGAGGAGAGGTTAAGTTTTGATAAAATGTGGCCGATTGTTGTTAATAATTTTCCTCCATACAGTAGAGTACAGTAGAGTATGTGCTGTGTATACAGCAGATTGCACTTTTCGTTGGAGTCCTCAGCGTGGTTTACATTTTCCTTTATACGCGGAGCTCTACTCAGCAGAGGCACCTCTAAGTGGCCTTCTGCTTCTGACGGCGTTTCCCACACTTTTGATGGCGAGTAAGCCAGCCATGGTGACACATGCACTTGGGAGGTAGATTCATGGGATCAGGGGTTAAGGTCACCTCAAGCTACATTGTGAGGTCAAGGTGAGCCCGGGCCACATGAGAGCTCATCTCAAAACAAAACAAACAAAATAAAATTAAAAATCTGTGAAAGCTAGGTGGCACACACCTTTAATCCCAGCACTCAGGAGGTAGAAACAACAGATCTTTGAATTCAAGGCCAGCCTGGTCTATACAGAGAAACTCTATTTGGAAAAAAAATCTTATGTAGGCATAAATGCATACAAGGGAAGTTTTTTTGTTTGTTTATCTGTTTAGTTTTTAACCATTGTCTTATTTAAATTGGATGGCAACTACATACTTCTGCATACATTTTCATGCTAATGTATGTATATAATATACCTCACTTTTGCCCAGCAGCCCTGCAAGTCATAGAGCATAGAGAATTCTTTTTATTGTGGTTACTTCGCATGTATGCATATGTATGTGTGTTCAGTGTCTACAATAAACGTCTAGATTGTGGTGCATTTACTTCTGAAGATAGATTGTCTCAAGAGTGAAACGCCCACGCTGAAGGGATTCAGCTGCATAGTTGATGTCTGGTACATTGAAGGCATGGGTACAGGGCAGTCTTCTCCAGGTCTGTTGTGCTTCATTCGAAGAAGAACCAACCTGTGGGCACGATATGCCAGTGCTTTGAGGACTAGCTGAAGGAGTGGGGACAGTGAATACACAGGCTCAGCGGGAAATGTCCCAGGATTCTCAAGTTTAAAGAGGTTCTAGGAGAAGGTTAGAGGGCCTCTAGCCAAGTGGAAATCAGCGGACAATAGCTTACTGTTCAGAGGCAGGGAGGGTAGTTAGTGGGGCAGAAGCCAGTGCTGCCAGCCAGGGTCTAGCATCCATAGAATTGACACTGAGAGTTTTACAGTGACTTTTTTTTTTGAGAATGTTTTCATTGATTGTTTGTATAAATGCACCATCGTTTATTGAATGAGAATGGGATTCTTTTTTCCAGTTATAGCAATAGAGGCTACCCCCACTTCTGATGCGTATAGTCAGATATAAAACAGTACTGGAAAAATGACTATTTCTGAGACAGACATCCCCTAAAGGATGATAGAAGTGGATGACTTAAATGCAGGAAAGTAAGTTGGCATTCTGTCCCATCCTTAAAGAAGCTTTTACCTTTTGGTCCTGATTCCATTTCTAGGAATCCAACTTAAGGAAATACTTGGATTCTGAGCTACAGCTCACAAACTGCAGTAATCATAACAACTTGATTTATAATAGCATAATATTTAAATAAAATGAAACAACACATTAACAGTAAGTGAATTCTTAGTGAACGCTGTACACAAACACATCCCAGAAAGGACCAGCTGCACCGTATTTAGGCTTCGTGGGTCATAATCTGTCTCATTTACACTGAATTCTGACACTGTGGCACACAGACACAGGTGGCGTCAAATGTCCGTGTGTCTGTTTTATTTACAGAAACCGACTGAGAGCTGTATTTGGCTCAGCGGCAATAGTTTACCAGATCCTGAATATCCAAGTGTGATATGTTTGTATCTGTTGAAACAATGCCTTTGGAGGCGGATACGGAGCTACAGGAAATGCTAGTACTGAAACAAAGGAAAATATTATATCCATCAAACCATAGCAGTATAGGGGAGGAGAGTGGAAAGATTTTCACTGTTTTACAGTGTATGTGTACATACATGAAAACCTACACTGACGTAAGACACTGCATGATGTAGTAACACTTCTGAACAGATTGTGGATATGTGTGACAGCTTGTTCATGGGTAGATATGAACAGTAGGACTTGTTAGTACAAGCTCAGTTACACAGAAACATCTACTGAAAAAATGGGACCTATTTAGCATAAACCTACCTTTACAATGGAGTTCTGGGGATTTATTTGACGAGTTTTTTTTTTTTAAGTACTTAAAGTATTTGAAGTAAAAATGTATACAGTAAGGACTCAGCATTACTGTTTTCTTCCAAGTGCTTTTTCCACCTTGTCTGTGTCTCCAACCTGTAGTGACGATGGAGTATAGTATAGAAAAGGAATAAAAAAGAATTGAGGAACCTGGTGCATATAGACAGACCCACTTCTTCGCACTCCATCCATCAGCAAACACATAAACAGACTTGCTTTCCGTCGAAAGCCACACCCCTCCCCTCTGATCCGTCACGTGTGAAGTAAGAATAATCCTTAGTTGGTCAGGCAGAGCTGTGTCCCTTCTGGTGTTGCCACATCGTGTCTTTCATGACCTTTGCATGTTTGCTGGCCAAGGACGCAATGGCTGTTTCTCATTCTGAGCTTGAGTTCCTAGCTTGAATACTGTGTATAGTAATACTGTGCTGCATGTGAAAAGAGAAATGGAGACTTTCTAAATCTTAGTCTGGGTGTTTCTTGTGTCTGTGCTGTTACACAGGGTCAGATCTCAAGCTAAACATAGCTTAGCCACACCACTGAGTGACAGTCATCCTTTTTTTTTTTTTTCTTTTTTTTTTTTTATTAACTTGAGTATTTCTTATATACATTTCGAGTGTTATTCCCTTTCCCGGTTTCCGGGCAAACATCCCCCTCCCCCCTCCCCTTCCTTATGGGTGTTCCCCTCCCAACCCTCCCACCATTGCCGCCCTCCCCCCATAGACTAGTTCACTGGGGGTTCAGTCTTAGCAGGACCCAGGGCTTCCCCTTCCACTGGTGCTCTTACTAGGATATTCATTGCTACCTATGAGGTCAGAGTCCAGGGTCAGTCCATGTGTAGTCTTTAGGTAGTGGCTTAGTCCCTGGAAGCTCTGGTTGCTTGGCATTGTTGTTCATAAGGGGTCTCAAGCCCCTTCAAGCTCTTCCAGTTCTTTCTCTGATTCCTTCAACGGGGGTCCTATTCTCAGTTCAGTGGTTTGCTGCTGGCATTCGCCTCTGTGTTTGCTGTATTCTGGCTGTGTCTCTCAGGAGCGATCTACATCCGGCTCCTGTCGGTCTGCACTTCTTTGCTTCATCCATCTTGTCTAATTGGGTGGCTGTATATGTATGGGCCAAATGTGGGACAGGCTCTGAATGGGTGTTCCTTCAGTCTCTGTTTTAATCTTTGCCTCTCCCTTCCCTGCCAAGGGTATTCTTTTTCCTCATTTAAAGAAGGAGTGAAGCATTCACATTTTGATCATCCGTCTTGAGTTTCGTTTGTTCTACGGATCTAGGGTAATTCAAGCATTTGGGCTAATAGCCACTTATCAATGAGTGCATACCATGTATGTCTTTCTGTGATTGGGTTAGCTCACTCAGGATGATATTTTCCAGTTCCAACCATTTGCCTACGAATTTCATAAACTCGTTGTTTTTGATAGCTGAGTAATATTCCATTGTGTAGATGTACCACATTTTCTGTATCCATTCCTCTGTTGAAGGGCATCTGGGTTCTTTCCGATCAAGGACCTCCACATCAAAGCAGACACACTCAAACTAATAGAAGAAAAACTAGGGAAGCATCTGGAACACATGGGCACTGGAAAAAATTTCCTGAACAAAACACCAATGGCTTATGCTCTAAGATCAAGAATCGACAAATGGGATCTCATAAAACTGCAAAGCTTCTGTAAGGCAAAGGACACTGTGGTTAGGACAAAACGGCAACCAACAGATTGGGAAAAGATCTTTACCAATCCTACAACAGATAGAGGCCTTATATCCAAAATATACAAAGAACTCAAGAAGTTAGACCGCAGGGAAACAAATAACCCTATTAAAAAATGGGGTTCAGAGCTAAACAAAGAATTCACAGCTGAGGAATGCCGAATGGCTGAGAAACACCTAAAGAAATGTTCAACATCTTTAGTCATAAGGGAAATGCAAATCAAAACAACCCTGAGATTTCACCTCACACCAGTGCGATTGGCTAAGATCAAAAACTCAGGTGACAGCAGATGCTGGCGAGGATGTGGAGAAAGAGGAACACTCCTCCATTGTTGGTGGGATTGCAGACTGGTAAAACCATTCTGGAAATCAGTCTGGAGGTTCCTCAGAAAATTGGACATTGAACTGCCTGAGGATCCAGCTATACCTCTCTTGGGCATATACCCAAAAGATGCCTCAACATACAAAAGAGACACGTGCTCCACTATGTTCATCGCAGCCTTATTTATAATAGCCAGACAGTCATCCTTTATCCATAGCGATCGTTACGTGTGCAGAGAGAGCCGTGGTGTTTTATAGTGCACTAAAGATAGAATTGATCACGGGACACTGGGACTTAGAATGTGGCTTCCCTTGTGCTCCGATACGCTTTTGCTCTTCTGGAAAACTCCTTCCTGTACAATCATGGCTGTGCTAGTGTTACTTGCTGGAAGCTTTTAGCTTGAGCTTTTCCAAGCCATAAACCCTCACGTTCTTTCTTTCTGTCTCCTTGGAAGTCACTCGGTGTAGAGAGGCTGCTTAAGGCACCTGCCTGAGTGGAAACCTTCCAGAACCTTATGTCTTTATTTTAAGTTACTGTGTGTTTTGGTGTTTTTACTCTGTTTTACATACATCAGATACTGAAATAAGAATCTGAGACGCCAATCCAGACTTGTAGTGTGTGTGGCATAAGAAAAGAGTAAAAAGGAATTAAACCATTGTCAGTCTCAGGTTTATAAAACACAGTTCTGTGTGCGTGCTGATTACATGTTTGTTTGTCGTCGTCTGCACCCGTGGACAGTCTTTATTAAGTATTAAACTTATCTCCTTGTGTCAGATAACTTTCCCCAGATGGCTCATCAGAAGCGGTTCATTGAACGGAAATACAGACAAGAGTTAAAGGAAATGAGGTGGGAAAGAGAGCATCAGGAGAGAGAGCCGGATGAGGCTGAAGACATAAAGAAGTAAAGGGGGACACGAAGTGGTGGAGCACTGACTTCCTGAGAATGAGACTGTGGCCCCTCGAGACCTAGCCTGCTTTTCCTCCAATGAATGAAGCGTGCCCATCGAAATAAAACTCAAAGTCAAACTGCGGTTGTTGTCTTAATGATCGAATGTTCCGTTCCTAGCTGGATGGTCTTTGTTACGGAGTATTCAATTCCTACTTAGTAGACGTGCATTATTTCCTTTATTTTGTTCTTTAAAGAATAATATTCAGGCGGGCATATTCTATGGAATAGTTGCTGTTTTCTGTTTCAGGTTGTGACTTCAGACTGTCAGCTGACAAGGGGTGCACCACTTTACCAGGTATTCTCGGTATTTGTTACTACTGCCTGTGGTAACAGCTTTACTTTTTTGAAATATGTA